>NC_053390.1:390000-519053 GCF_905171765.1 Bufo bufo
TCATGTCTCCTATAGTGGCCCCCAGCAGTAATCATGTCTCCTATAGTGGCCCCCAGCAGTAATAATGGCCCCCAAGGTCTCCCTTAGTGTTTTTAGCATAAAACAATCACTCCCCTCATCCACTTGCACGTGCAGTGGCATTAGTGATCAAAAAGTCTTACACACCCCGAAATGGTATCACTGAAAAGTACAGATTGCACCGCAAAAATGGGGTCAAAATACAGCTCCTCCCACATAAATACAAAAAATTTATAGGGGTCAGAATATGGAGACCAAAAACAAAAGTATCTTTTTCAAAAAAAATTATTCCCAGTATGAAAATACAATAATAACTATACATATGTGGTATTGCTGAATTCATACTGACCTGGAGAATGAAAGTAACTGGTAATTTTTACAGTATAGGAACACCATAAAAATAAAACCCCAAAAACTGTCGAGGAATTGCGTTTTTTTTCTAATTTCACCCCATTTATCATTTTTTTTTTTTCCTGCTCCCCACCACATTGTATGCAACCGTAAATACTGCCATTAGAAAGGGCGCAAACCAAGCCCTTCTACAGCTTTGTGAACATAAAAGTAAAAAAGTTATGGCTTTGGGAGGGCTGGGAGTCCAAATTAAAATGTAAAATCATCCGGTCATGAAAGGGTTAAGTGGTGATGGTGGTTATGCTTGTTTCTTGTCCAAACTGTTTTGCTTAGTCTCTGTAGGAGGGGCATAGCTGGTGGGAGGAGCCAACACTATTAGTGTCCGCCTCCTGGTGCAGCAGCTATTCCCACAGTAGACTTGCAGCCTGTCAGGCCATGCCTCTGGCATCGCAAGTGTAACGGACCAAGGGAATGCTCCAAACTCCGAACGGGATACAAAATAGCACTCCAAACTGGAACCTCACGAATAGCTGCTAGCAGACGAACAGGAATCAGCTTACACTCCTGGCAATCAGTCTCTAACAGCATACAGCGGATCCCCCCAATAACGAGACAAGGCTCCGTGTTGAGGGTCAAGCAGTGGTCTGAGGTCCTGGTACACCCAGCCTGGTTTTTATTACAGTTGTTTGCAAATACAGGTCCGCCCACAGGGAGGTATAAAACAACCAAGCCCATCTGGTGTACACGCCCCTAGGGGACCAGAATGAAGACTGTGACATAGGACAGATACAACATATCCCCACAATGCATCATGGTTTCCTCCTCTCTGTCCCAGAGACAACCTGAGGAGCAATCCAATTATCTCTCAGGACAAAGGGAGATCGCCAAAACACATGTGCAGACAACAGGACAGACATCACCATTTAAACACACAATGGGACAATGGCACAATAGAAACACACCTAGCATTTCCTCCCAAGCTGACAAGTTACACTTATTATAAATTGTTACAACTTTGTGAGTTTACATTGGCCATACATATAACTTACATCAATTTAAACAGTATAACTTGGGGACAAACCTATCCAAAATTCACTTGAATAGGTTCAGGGGTTTAAAAGTTAGTATATGGGCCATAATCCTGAGGCAAGAGGCTGATAAACAGGCCTCTCCAAAACCCAGGTTGGTTTCGCCACACATCCCCCCCCCCCCCCCCCCCCCCCACCCCCCCCCCCTCCAGGGAAGACTAACCAGATACCTGACCTCACGCCGGTCGGTACCTGAGTTAGTCTGGCAGCCCACCCACAACCCAATACTGGACCTGTTGCATTTGGTAGCCTGTCTCTGTCCAGTGAGTCCACCAAGGTTATGTTGGAAGCTGGTACTCCCGGTCTCTGTGTTGCTCCCTGGCTTAGAGTCTGGTTGTTGGAGGGGGAGACCGACTGTCTCTACCTCCTGTGCTGTAGGTGCAGAGACCACGGTCCCATCTGCACTGTTGTGGGGGTTACTGTCTCCCCCTGGTGCGTTAAGCTGCCGCTGGGGAGAGGGGGTAACGAGCTCCTCTCCCATACATACTTCCAGCCGCTGGGGAGGGCGACCGACCGTCTCCGCTCCCAATACAGTGTCCTGCTGCTGGGGAAAGGAGACTGGGCTCTCTATTCCCTGCTGGACACTCTGCCGCTGGGGAATGGAGACTGGGCTCCCAATTCCCAAAAAATCACTCTGCTGCTGGGGGGCAGGAACAACTACCTCTGCCCCCTGTAACTCAGCCTGCCGCTGGGGAGGGAGGACGCTGCTCTCCTCTCCCTGCATTTCACACTGCCTTCCCGGCATATCACTCTGCTGCTGGGGGGCAGGAACAACTACCTCTGCCCCCTGTAACTCAGCCTGCCGCTGGGGAGGGAGGACGCTGCTCTCCTCTCCCTGCACTTCACACTGCCGCTGGGGAATAGAGACTGGGCTCCCAATTCCCTGCAATTTACACTGCCGCTGGGGAATGAAGACTGGGCTCCCAATTCCCTGCTGGACACTCTGCCACTGGGGAGAGGAGACTGAGCTCCCTCTGTCCCGCAACTGTAACTTCCGATGGAGGTCCACCCAACGTGGCAGCTGACCGTCACCTTCTGCCCGGTATAGTAGGGTCTTGAACACTAGACTGCTCACGAACTTCACGTATTTCTCAGCTGGATTAGGTCCGAAGAAGTTCAGCCGCAACCACATCATACGGTCAAATTCCTCCACAGAGTATCTGTACTCCACTGATGGTTCCATCCTGGTGCTTTTAGGGTCGCTGTACTGAGACATGCGTTGCCCTTAAGTTGTAAAATCCAAAGAAATGGTGTCTCCTGTTGCTGTCCTTCTGGCTGTAGGATCGATCCCGCTGCTTGCCACCAATGTAACGGACCGTTTCAGCAGACAAGGGGTTAAAATCCGTTTAGGCGATAAGCCCCTTTCTGAGAGACAGGCCCAGCTACTGCAGAACACCAAACTCCCGAACTGGATACAAAGTAGCACTCCAAACTGGAACCTCACGAATAGCTGCTAGCAGACGAACAGGAATCAGCTTACACTCCTGGCAATCAGTCTCTAACAGCATACAGCGGATCCCCCCAATAACGAGACAAGGCTCCGTGTTGAGGGTCAAGCAGTGGTCTGAGGTCCTGGCACACCCAGCCTGGTTTTTATTACAGTTGTTTGCAAATACAGGTCCGCCCACAGGGAGGTATAAAACAACCAAGCCCATCTGGTGTACACGCCCCTAGGGGACCAGAATGAAGACTGTGACATAGGACAGATACAACATATCCCCACAATGCATCATGGTTTCCTCCTCTCTGTCCCAGAGACAACCTGAGGAGCAATCCAATTATCTCTCAGGACAAAGGGAGATCGCCAATACACATGTGAGGACAACAGAACAGACATCACCATTTAAACACACAATGGAACAATAGAAACACACCCAGCATATTCCTCCCAAGCTGACAAGTTACACTTATTATAAATTGTTACAACTTTGTGAGTTTACATTGTCCATACATATAACTTACATCAATTTAAACAGTATAACTTGGGGACAAACCTTTCCAAAATTCACTTCAATAGGTTCAGGGGTTTAAAAGTTAGTATGGGCCATAATCCTGAGGCAAGAGGCGGATAAACAGGCCTCTCCAAAACACAGTGGCGAGGTTGGTTTCGCCACAGCAAGTTACCACTCGCTAGATGGCGACTGCTTCCTCTCTCTCTGTCAGTCGCTTAGATGTTGCAGTCAATAGCAACCGTGACATCTAAAGGTGGATTTGGACGTGGCGAGCAGAGGCCTGTAACAGACCGTTTCCGCAGACAAGGGGTTAAAATCCGTTTAGGCGATGTGCCCCTTTCTGAGAGACAGGCACAGCTACTGCGGAACACACCAAACTCCCGAACTGGATACAAAATAGCACTCCAAACTGGAACCTCACGAATAGCTGCTAGCAGACGAACAGGGATCAGCTTACACTTCTGGCATTTGGTCTTCTAACAGCATACAGTGAATCCCCCCAATAACGAGACAAGGCTCCGTGTTGAGGGTCAAGCAGTGGTCTGACTGTACTTCACGTACAGCCTCTTTTATTCATAAACCACAAACATAGTACTGCCCACAGGGGTTTGAAATACAACCAATCAGTAATTAACAACACATACAATGTAACTACAGCAACCAATCGTTCACGCCCCTAGAGGACCAGAATGAAGACTGTGACATAGGACAACATATCCCCACAATGCATCATGGTTTCCTCCTCTCTGTCCAGACAACCTGAAGAGCAATCCAATTATCTCTGAGGACAAAGGGAGATCGCCAATACACATGTGAGGACAACAGAACAGACATCACCATTTTAAACACACAATGGGACAATGGCACAATAGAAACACACCCGCATATTCCTCCCAAGCTGACAAGTTACACTTATTATAAATTGTTACAACTTTGTGAGTTTACATTGGCCATACATATAACTTACATTAATTCAAACAGTATAACTTGGGGACAAACCTATCCAAAATTCACTTGAATCGGTTCAGGGGTTTAAAAGTTAGTATATGGCCCATAATCCTGGGGCAAGAGGCCAGCAGCCAGTCCTCTCCAAAACCCAGTGGCGAGGTTGGTTTCGCCACACATCTCATCCCCCCAGGGAAGACTAACCAGATACCTGACCTCACGCCGGTCGGTACCTGAGTTAGTCTGGCAGCCCACCCACAACCAAATACTGGACCTGTTGACTTTAGTAGCCTGTCTCTGTCCAGTGAGTCCACCAAGGTTATGTTGGAAGCTGGTACTCCCGGTCTCTGTGTTGCTCCCTGGCTTGGAGTGGAGGTTGCTTTGTGGGCAGGTATCAGCGGTACTCTGCCCTGGTGCCAGCGCTACCACGGAAGAATCCTGGTTGGAGCCTGGTTGTTGGAGGGGGAGACCGACTGTCTCTACCCCCTGTGCTGTAAGTGCAGAGACCACGGTCCCATCTGCACTGTTGTGGGGCTTGCTGTCTCCCCCTGGTGCGTTAAGCTGCCGCTGGGGAGAGGGGGTAACAAGCTCCTCTCCCATACATACTTCCGGCCGCTGGGGAGGGCGACCGACCGTCTCCGCTCCCAATACAGTGTCCTGTTGCTGGGGAAAGGAGACTGGGCTCTCTATTCCCTGCTGGACACTCTGCCGCTGGGGGGACAGGACCGACTGTCTCTGCCCCCTGTAACTCCGCCTGCCGCTGGGGAGGGAGGACGCTGCTCTCCTCTCCCTGCATTTCACACTGCCTTCCTGGCATATCACTCTGCTGCTGGGGGGCAGGAAGAACTACCTCTGCCCCCTGTAACTCAGCCTGCCGCTGGGGAGGGAGGGCGCTGCTCTCCTCTCCCTGCACTTCACACTGCCGCTGGGGAATAGAGACTGGGCTCCCAATTCCCTGCAGGACCGGTGGAGAGACCTCGGTCCCATCTCTACCGGCCACCTGGGGTCCTTCCCAGTAACACTCTACAATATCTGCCCAGCTGAATGGGTCTAGATCTGGGTCTGTCACCTTACCGTCCTGCTGAGCCTTCTCAATGGAGTGGAAGAGATCTCGGTAGTCCTGCTCCAGTTCCCACTCCAGGGTTGCTAGGTGAGCCAGGTCTTGCTCTACCTCATGGGGGTCATCCCACTCATGCCTAGCCTCCCTCTCATAGAAAATGTCCTAAAGTCTGGACTGTGCAGGGCTCCCGAAGTCAGGCTCTGCAAAGGACTCCCATAACAAGCCAGGACCATCAAACTCCTCTCCCTCTGGCTTGTCATGTTCGGCTGTCCAGGGTATATACTGTGCCATATACCACCAAAGCGCCTGGACGCTGTACTGGGACATGCGTTGTCCTTAAATTCTAGAATCCACAAAAATGGTGTCTCCTGTAGCTGTCCTTCTGGCTGTAGGAACGATCCCGCTGCTTGCCACCAATGTAACGGACCGGATCCGCAGACAAGGGGTTAAAATCCGTTTAGGCGATAAGCCCCTTTCTGAGAGACAGGCACAGCTACTGCAGGATACACCAAATTCCCGAACTGGATACAAAACAGCACCCCAAACTGGAACCTCACGAATAGCTGCTAGCAAACGAACAGGGATCAGCTTACACTCCTGGCAATCGGTCTTCTAACAGCATACAATGAATCCCCCCAATAACGAGACAAGGCTCCGTGTTGAGGGTCAAGCAGTGGTCTGACTGTACTTCACGTACAGCCTCTTTTATTCATAAACCACAAACATAGTACTGCCCACAGGGGTTTGAAATACAACCAATCAGTAATTAACAACACATACAATGTAACTACAGCAACCAATCGTTCACTCCCCCAGAGGACCAGAATGAAGACTGTGACATAGGACAACATATCCCCACAATGCATCATGGTTTCCTCCTCTCTGTCCAGACAACCTGAAGAGCAATCCAATTATCTCTGAGGACAAAGGGAGATCGCCAATACACATGTGAGGACAACAGAACAGACATCACCATTTTAAACACACAATGGGACAATGGCACAATAGAAACACACCCGCATATTCCTCCCAAGCTGACAAGTTACACTTATTATAAATTGTTACAACTTTGTGAGTTTACATTGGCCATACATATAACTTACATTAATTCAAACAGTATAACGTGGGGACAAACCTATCCAAAATTCACTTGAATCGGTTCAGGGGTTTAAAAGTTAGTATATGGCCCATAATCCTGGGGCAAGAGGCCAGCAGCCAGTCCTCTCCAAAACCCAGTGGCGAGGTTGGTTTCGCCACAAGGCCAATTGTGTTCTTTGCCAACAGTCGGCTGCTCGTTAAGTGGAGGTGAAGCCCTTCATTTATAGGCAGTGTATACCGGCACAGTATGAGGACATTCCCGCTATTGCTCCTACCCGTTCCTAATCATTGCTTTTAACTGCACAACCTGCTGCCCAGGAACAAATGATCATTTCATCATCTGCGACACCTTTACACAGGCCGATTATCGGAAACGGGCATTTGTTCCTGATAATCAACTTAAAGGGCTTGTCGGGGGTCAGAGCTGAACCCGGACATCCCTCCATTTTCAGCCCGGCAGCCCCCCTGACGTGACCATCGGAGCAGTTCTTGCACTAAATCGTGCAGGGCAAAGGCATTTTTAGGATTTCGGGTGACGTACCGGGGCTCTCTATGGGGCTGCCAGGAACCCCGGTGACGTCACCGGCACTGATGGGTGCGATTTAGCGCTGCCCTAGCCAGTAAAACGGCTAGGACACAGCTAATGCCCGCCCCTCAGAGCCGGTGACGTCACCGAACACACTGCCGGGCGAAAGTTTCCAGCTGGCAGTGTTATTGAAAACAAAAGATACCTTGCCCTGCGCGATTTAGCGCAGGACAAGGGAGCGCATCAGAGCATGAGATGCCCCGATGCTAGCCTCAGGGGGCTGCCTGGGTGAAAATAAGGGTAGGTCCGGGTTCAGCTCTGAACCCCGACAACCCCTTTAAGTTGTTAAACTGAACCTAGCTTAGATCCTTGCAGATCAGTCTGGGAACCAGTTGTGTCATACCGGCAAGCTGCCTTAGCAATATCTTAGCAATGTCTGACAATTGCAATAGATTGTATTGTTCTATATGGTGGCAGACGTTTATGGTATATCCGTAATTCTTCTTTAAGGGTTTGATCCATGTACTGGAGGATCTGAGAACCTGGGACTTTCCATGGTCATGTGCAAAGCGGTGGCTCCGGATCTCCTATTGTGCCGTGGATGATTTCCAGCTTCTCCATTTCTCATAAAGGCTCCTGCGGCACTAGGAACCTCCACTTCATCCCGATTTCTCATCTTCTCCTGAATGACCTACCAAAGATGGACAAGGACAGGAAGGAGATCACCAGAAGAATATTAGACTTCACCTTGGAGATCATCTCCCTATTGAGAGGAGAGGTAACATTTTCTAGATTTCTATCCTATTTTTATTGTATTATTTCCCAACTCTGACATAGAGAAATCTGTAATGGGAAGAAGTAGGATCCAGAATCCTGGATGACTGCCTCCAGACCCTCCAAGTGACAGAATGTGTGAAGATCAGTGACGCATCGTGGTGACCAATAACCAACAGTTGTGTTCTAGGAGCCATGAGAATGGCAAGTAGGCATGTTGTAGCCAGGAGGAAAGGTCCAGGAACCAGAGGATGAGATGGCGGGAGTGTGGTCTGGAGGCAACGATTTCAACTGGATTCTTGTGACATCAGAAGTTTGAAAAAATAGACTTTAACACGACTTTGGTGCATAAGGAGTTCAGTAAACTGTGTGTGTGTGTGTGTGTGTGTATGTGTATACACTCACCTAAAGAATTATTAGTGCCACCATACTAATACGGTGTTGGACCCCCTTTTGCCTTCAGAACTGCCTTAATTCTACGTGGCATTGATCCCACAAGGTGCTGATGGCATTCTTTAGAAATGTTGGCCCATATTGATAGGATAGCATCTTGTAGTTGATGGAGATTTGAGGGATGCACATCCAGGGCACGAAGCTCCCGTTCCACCACATCCCAAAGATGCTCTATTGGGTTGAGATCTGGTGACTGTGGGGCCATTTTAGTCCAGTGAACTCATTGTCATGTTCAAGAAACCAATGTGAGATGATTGGAGCTTTGTGACATGGTGCATTATCCTGCTGGAAGTAGCCATCAGAGGATGGAGACATGTTCTCATTCTGTTTACCCCAAATTCCGACTCTACCATTTGAATGTCTCAACAGAAATCGAGACTCATCAGACCAGGCAACATTTTTCCAGTCTTCAACAGTCCAGTTTTGGTGAGCTCGTGCACATTGTAGCCTCTTTTCCCTATTTGTAGTGGAGATGAGTGGTACCCGGTGGGGTCTTCTGCTGTTGTAGCCCATCCGCCTCAAGGTTGTGCGTGATGTGGCTTCACAAATGCTTTGCTGCAGACCTCGGTTGTAACGAGTGGTTATTTCAGCCAACGTTGCTCTTCTATCAGCTTGAATCAGTCGGCCCATTCTCCTCTGACCTCCAGCATCCACAAGGCATTGTCGCCCACAGGACGGCCGCATACTGGATGTTTTTCCCTTTTCACACCATTCGTTGTAAACCCTAGAAATGGTTGTGCGTGAAAATCCCAGTAACTGAGCAGATTGTGAAATACTCAGACCGGCCCGTCTGGCACCAACAACCATGCCACGCTCAAAATGGCTTAAATCACCTTTATTTCCCATTCTGACATTCAGTTTGGAGTTCAGGAGATTGTCTTGACCAGGAGCACCCCCCTAAATGCATCGAAGCAACTGCCATGTGATTGGTTGACTAGATAATTGCATTAATGAGAAATAGAACAGGTGGCACTAATAATTCTTTAGATGAGTGTGTGTGTGTATATATATATATATATATATATATAACAGTCAGAGAGTCGTGAGACAGATGGGCGAGCTCTAGTGACCAGTACCCAACATGCAGGACCGGCCTTAGGTTAGGTGGTGCCCTAGGCAAGAAGTCGCTTTGGCGCCCCCCTCCCCCCACGAGTACACATGTCTCTGCTAACATTAAAGGGTATTAAGTACACTAAATTAGTAGCATGTAATTTAAAAATGTAGCTTCATTTTATGGAGAGTAGAATACACAACTAATGCTTAAAGGTGAGAGAGACCATCGATGACAAATCCAGATAGATGGTTCCGTCCCAGGAGTAAGCCGCTCTGGACATACTCCGGAGTTTTCACTAATTTATACCTTGTAATGAGCAAACTAGAAGACAAAACCTGGAAAATACAGACTCTGTGGAAGACAGAAAAAAGGACTAAAATATCTGCAAATATAAGGATAAGGCCTCATGCACACGACGTGCAGAACGGCTCGGACCGCCATTGATATAACTGCCTATTCTTGTCCACAAAACGGACAAGAATAGGATAGGTTATATTTTTTTTGCGGGCAGCATTGAAGTGAATGGGTCCACATCCAAGCCACAAATACTGCGGCTCGGATGCGGACCAAAACACAACTGTTCTGTGCATGAAGCCTAAAGAAGGATAAAAACAGGATTTTTTTTAATCAGACGAAAACTCTACCTATAGCATAGACTACAAGCAACATCTAAAGGTAAGAGCACCCGGCTCCATCACCTGTCTAATAGTCCTTCTAGAGAGCACATCCCAGAGAAGTAGAGAGTATGGAAAACTCCCAGAAACAGAAAGCCCTAAGAATGTAACTGACCATAGGATAGAGCTGGGGGCGTCAGACACCGAGCAGATCACGTATAATAATCTGTATTTCTATAGCGCCAACAGATTCCGCTGTGCTTTATAGTTCACGGGATCATAGACAAATAGTCATAAATCACATAGCAACAGACAAGTCAATAATTACAACCAGAGGAATGAGGACCCTGCTCGCAAGAGCTTACAATCTATGAATACTGTGAAGGCCAGAGAAGCAATCGAGCAAGAAGAGCCATAAAACATGCCACTGTTAGAGACAGGCCAGAAACCATTTTCCCTGATTTTACCTTGAAGAAAAACGAATGTGCTTTTCTATATCGAGCAGCCCACCGCCTGGCACACAGCCCTGTGCAGACATTATAAGACTATCACCCGGTGTGGCATCAACAAGGTCCGACAGATCAGGGTAAAAGACCCACAAAATGACAGTGACGTCACACTCACCATCCACGTGTACAATAATGGCACCATAGTCAACGAGGGCACTGAGGACAGCCTCGGCCACTAGAAGATATTAAAGTCCAGCCCCAAACCTACAAAGAACAGACTAAGAGCAGTTATGATCCTAAATCTACAGAGACAACCACCAGAGACTCGCTTACCCCTACAGAGACAACCACCAGAGACTCGCTTACCCTTACCCCTACAGAGACAACCACCAGAGACTCGCTTACCCTTACCCCTACAGAGACAACCACCAGAGACTCTCTTACCCTTACCCTTACAGAGACAACCACCAGAGACTCGCTTACCCTTACAGAGACAACCACCAGAGACCCCCTTACCCCTACAGAGACAACCACCAGAGACTCGCTTACCCTAACAGAGACAACCACCAGAGACTCGCTTACCCTTACCCCTACAGAGACAACCACCAGAGACTCGCTTACCCTTACCCCTACAGAGACAACCACCAGAGACCCCCTTACCCCTACAGAGACACCCACCAGAGACTCGCTTACCCTTACAGAGACAACCACCAGAGACCCCCTTACCCCTACAGAGACAACCACCAGAGACTCGCTTAACCTAACAGAGACAACCACCAGAGACTCGCTTACCCTTACCCCTACAGAGACAACCACCAGAGACCCCCTTACCCCTACAGAGACACCCACCAGAGACTCGCTTACCCTTACAGAGACAACCACCAGAGACCCCCTTACCCCTACAGAGACAACCACCAGAGACTCGCTTAACCTAACAGAGACAACCACCAGAGACTCGCTTACCCTTACCCCTACAGAGACAACCACCAGAGACCCCCTTACCCCTACAGAGACAACCACCAGAGACTCGCTTACCCTAACAGAGACAACCACCAGAGACTCGCTTACCCTTACCCCTACAGAGACAACCACCAGAGACTCGCTTACCCTTACCCCTACAGAGACAACCACCAGAGACCCCCTTACCCCTACAGAGACACCCACCAGAGACTCGCTTACCCTTACAGAGACAACCACCAGAGACCCCCTTACCCCTACAGAGACAACCACCAGAGACTCGCTTAACCTAACAGAGACAACCACCAGAGACTCGCTTACCCTTACCCCTACAGAGACAACCACCAGAGACTCGCTTACCCTTACCCCTACAGAGACAACCACCAGAGACTCGCTTACCCTTACCCCTACAGAGACAACCACCAGAGACCCCCTTACCCCTACAGAGACACCCACCAGAGACTCGCTTACCCTTACAGAGACAACCACCAGAGACTCGCTTACCCTTACCCCTACAGAGACGACCACCAGAGACTCGCTTACCCCTACAAAGACAACCACCAGAGACTCGCTTACCCTTACCCCTACAGAGACAACCACCAGAGACTCGCTTACCCTTACCCCTACAGAGACAACCACCAGAGACCCCCTTACCCCTACAGAGACAACCACCAGAGACCCCCTTACCCCTACAGAGACACCCACCAGAGACTCTCTTACCCTTACAGAGACAACCACCAGAGACTCGCTTACCCTTACCCTTACAGAGACAACCACCAGAGACTCGCTTACCCTTACCCCTACAGAGACAACCACCAGAGACTCGCTTACCCTTACCCCTACAGAGACAACCACCAGAGACTCGCTTACCCTTACCCTTACAGAGACAACCACCAGAGACTCGCTTACCCTTACCCTTACAGAGACAACCACCAGAGACTCGCTTACCCTTACCCCTACAGAGACAACCACCAGAGACTCGCTTACCCTTACAGAGAACCACCAGAGACCCCCTTACGAGTGTATTACTGTAGTGCAGCGGCGGCAAGAAGCGCACGGCGTCATAGCAACCAATGACGCCATGCGCTCCAGCTCTGAACAGGAATCCAGCCCGGAATACCACGGACCGCTCTCGGCCGCGGAACACGGCCGTGTGCATTCGGCCTTATCCCCTAATCCAGAAGAAGAACCCAGGGAAAGAAGGGGGTGAGAACCAAATGAAAGGCACCAGCCATGACACCAATATATCAACTAACTGCCAAATGGAAATAACAGAAAATGAGAGAACCCAGCAGAGTAATAAAAGGGGGGCAAGAGCTGACAACCCCAAGTACAGAACCACAGCCGCCTCCAACAACACAGCCGACCATTACCAGAATCCTAACCCAACAGCTTCCTACAAGAAGCCCAAGCAGCAGGCAGGACACCAACATGAGACGACTCGCGAGCAGTAAGTCACCGTGTCCTGATATTGTCCTGATTATAAACTCCAATGGTAAATACTTGAACACAAAGCAACAGTCAATAAAATCCGCTGCTCTGCTATTGAACAAGCAAAAGCCATATTTCACCAAACGCAATCCTATGATCATACATGCAGGCACCAACAACCTCCAGGACCAGTGCCAGCAGATAGTAGGACAACCAGCTAGCAGGGACGGCACAGCTGTACAATCATCCTGTCATCTCTGCTCCGAGAAAGGCCATCCCTGAACACATCACCCAGAGCTGGCAGCTAAAATCAGCGCCATGCCAGACCTCACCCTGGCACAACACCCCTCCATCAACCAGCACCACCTAGATGACACCTCAATAACCAAGGAGTCAGCCTTCTAGCCAAAGAACTCAAAGACATAGCTCTCAACAGAGACCTCCGGCCTGGACCCCACAGAAGACAGAAACCTATGGAAAAGTCACCAACAACAAATAGAC
Organism: Bufo bufo; assembly: GCF_905171765.1. Taxonomy (NCBI): domain Eukaryota; kingdom Metazoa; phylum Chordata; class Amphibia; order Anura; family Bufonidae; genus Bufo; species Bufo bufo. The sequence continues at coordinate 403,272 of NC_053390.1, forward strand.
CTAAAACCTCATAACCTCAACAAACTGGAAATGGTGACATTTACCCAAAATATGGCCATCAGAGGCACAAACCATGCCGTCCACACCCATTGCTCCGTTCCGAGGCCCCGCAAAAAAATAAATAAGGTGTCCTATTCTTGTCCGTTTTGCAGACAAGAGTGGGCATTTCTACAATGGGCCGCCTGTTCTGTTCCGCAAATTGCGGAAGGCACACGGGCGGCTTCCATGTTTTGCGGATCCGCAATTTGCGGACCGATCGTGTGCATGAGGCCTAAGGCAGAGAATAAATCCCTAGTGCCCACCGGATACAGGGAGCTCTCTGTCCCTGCCCTGAAACACAGCAGCGCCAAGCTGGGCCGGAGCTCTGGAGGACTATTAGTCTCCATGAGCAGACCAGTGAAGAGAGGAGACCTCCATATCTGGGTAGGGATAGCCCCCTGATATCTAGCTCCACCAGAGTCTCCATACTTAATTCCTGACAGATCCTACAGAGGGAAGCTGCTCATTTCCAGGCCCTAGGCAAAGTTCTCATCTATGGAGACCTCAATGCAAGAACAGGGAGAGAGACGACCTGACCTCTGACGGAAACCTCTATACATTGGGATTAGATGCTGGCTGTGACCGCTCGGGGCACACTGAGGAATTGCTAAGATGGCGCAGAAAATGACTGAACTTATGTAGAAGCCTCAGACTTTGTATTCTCAATATACCGTCACAAAGCCTTGATAACCAAGAAGCCTCAGAAAAGTGAAGCCCCCCCCCCCCCCCCCCCCCCCCACGTGTTTTCTACTCTCCTTGCCCCACCTAAAGGTCAGAACACATGTACAGTTACCTGATACGGCCACAATGTGGCCAGGTATAGACATCCCTGAATAACTCCATAAAAACCTGGCTCTAACCCTAACCCTACAATTGGGGTCCATTCGCACATCCACATAAATGAGTCCGCATCTGTCCCGCAATTTTGCGGAACACGTGTGGACCCATTCATTTCAATGTGGCCGTGTGCTGTCCGCATCTGTAATTCCGTTCTGCGGCCTCACAAAAATGATAGAGCATGTCCTATTGTCCGCAGCCACGTACAAGAATAAGCATTTCTATCACAGGGCCGGCCATGTGCGGTGCGCAAAATGCAGACGTGTGAATGGACCCTTAGTCTGAATGTCAGAAAACAGAAGAAGAACTCGGGCTCCATCTGCTTTGACATTTTATAACCCCCAAGTTATTCAGATTGTGCCTTTTTAAAGGGAATGTGTCCCCAAAAATGTCATCTGCCACTAAAAAGCAGTTTGCGGCACATCTCCTTTTTGTAATCTGTTTCTTTTTTATGATTTCTTCTATTTCCTGAACATGATTCTGGGGACGGCAACCTTCCCTGAGCTGTTCTCAACAGCATTTACAGAAGCCCCATGGGTCATAGACACAATGGTCTGAAACTGACCCCATTAACTTCAATGGGAGCGTTTTCTGGGCATGCCCTGTGACCTATGCAGGGGTCATTGTGCAGGGAAGGAATAGATGAGCTCTGACAATTGCCTATTGTGAATGGTGGATCCTGTCTTATCTGTACACAGAGGTGATATCATTACGGGCAGGATGAGAATGACAGATAAGCAGATAACAGCAGTAAAGTCATCTGTACAGACCAAGAAGTGGCGTTTATTATGAAGCTTAGTGGCAAGTGCGGAAAGTGTTTAAATATAGATATTGACATGGAAAATGAAAAATAACAATCAAAAATTATTTACAAATATGTTAAATGCAATAATGTGAATTAAATAATAGGTCATTGTCTGATGACACAATACCTTTAATTCTGTTCAGTTTGTTTCCACCTGTGACATATATAAAGGTCTCCGTCGTGTCCTCCCTTTCTCTTCTTCCCTCATGTAACATATATAAAGGTCTCTGTCGTTTCCTCCCTTCTCTTCTTCTCTCATGTAACATATATAAAGGTCTCCGTTGTGTCCTCCCTTTCTCTTCTTCTCTCATGTAACATATATAAAGGTCTCCGTTGTGTCCTCCCTTTCTCTTCTTCTCTCATGTAACATATATAAAGGTCTCCGTCCTGTCCTCCCTTTCTCTTCTTCTCTCATGTAACATATATAAAGGTCTCCGTTGTGTCCTCCCTTTCTCTTCTTCTCTCATGTAACATATATAAAGGTCTCCGTCGTGTCCTCCCTTTCTCCTCTTCTCTCATGTAACATATATAAAGGTCTCCGTCGTGTCCTCCCTTTCTCCTCTTCTCTCATGTAACATATATAAAGGTCTCCGTCGTGTCCTCCCTTTCTCTTCTTCTCTCATGTAACATATATAAAGGTCTCCGTTCTGTCCTCCCTTTCTCTTCTCTTATGTAACATATATAAAGGTCTCCGTTGTGTCCTCCCTTTCTCTTCTCTCCTGTAACATATATAAAGGTCTCCGTCGTGTCCTCCCTTTCTCTTCTTCTCTCATGTAACATATATAAAGGTCTCCGTCGTGTCTTCCCTTTCTCTTCTTCTCTCATGTAACATATATAAAGGTCTCCGTTGTGTCCTCCCTTTCTCTTCTCTCATGTAACATATATAAAGGTCTCCGTCGTGTCCTCCCTTTCTCTTCTTCTCTCATGTAACATATATAAAGGTCTCCATCGTGTCTTCCCTTTCTCTTCTTCTCTCATGTAACATATATAAAGGTCTCCGTCATGTCCTCCCTTCTCTTCTTCTCTCATGTAACATATATAAAGGTCTCCGTCCTGTCCTCCCTTTCTCCTCTTCTCTCATGTAACATATATAAAGGTCTCCGTCGTGTCCTCCCTTTCTCTACTTCTCTCATGTAACATATATAAAGGTCTCCGTCGTGTCCTCCCTTTCTCTTCTCATGTAACATATATAAAGGTCTCCGTCCTGTCCTCCCTTTCTCTTCTTCTCTCATGTAACATATATAAAGGTCTCCGTCCTGTCCTCCCTTTCTCTTCTTCTCTCATGTAACATATATAAAGGTCTCCGTCGTGTCCTCCCTTTCTCTTCTTCTCTCATGTAACATATATAAAGGTCTCCGTCGTGTCCTCCCTTTCTCCTTTTCTCTCATGTAACATATATAAAGGTCTCCCTCGTGTCCTCCCTTTCTCTTCTTCTCTCATGTAACATATATAAAGGTCTCCGTCGTGTCCTCCCTTTCTCCTCTTCTCTCATGTAACATATATAAAAGGTCTCCGTCCTGTCCTCCCTTTCTCTTCTTCTCTCATGTAACATATATAAAGGTCTCCGTCGTGTCCTCCCTTTCTCCTTTTCTCTCATGTAACATATATAAAGGTCTCCCTCGTGTCCTCCCTTTCTCTTCTTCTCTCATGTAACATATATAAAGGTCTCCGTCGTCTCCTCCCTTTCTCCTCTTCTCTCATGTAACATATATAAAAGGTCTCCGTCCTGTCCTCCCTTTCTCTTCTCTCATGTAACATATATAAAGGTCTCCGTCCTGTCCTCCCTTTCTCTTCTTCTCTCATGTAACATATATAAAGGTCTCCGTCCTGTCCTCCCTTTCCCTTCTTCTGTCATGTAACATATATAAAGGTCTCTGTCGTGTCCTCCCTTTCTCTACTTCTCTCATGTAACATATATAAAGGTCTCCGTCGTGTCCTCCCTTTCTCTTCTTCTCTCATGTAACATATATAAAGGTCTCCCTCGTGTCCTCCCTTTCTCTTCTTCTCTCATGTAACATATATAAAGGTCTCCGTCGTGTCCTCCCTTTCTCTTCTTCTCTCATGTAACATATATAAAGGTCTCCGTCCTGTCCTCCCTTTCTCCTCTTCTCTCATGTAACATATATAAAGGTCTCCGTCGTGTCCTCCCTTTCTCTTCTTCTCTCATGTAACATATATAAAGGTCTCCGTCGTGTCCTCCCTTTCTCTTCTCTCATGTAACATATATAAAGGTCTCCGTTGTGTCCTCCCTTTCTCTTCTTCTCTCATGTAACATATATAAAGGTCTCCGTCGTGTCCTCCCTTTCTCTTCTTCTCTCATGTAACATATATAAAGGTCTCCGTCGTGTCCTCCCTTTCTCTTCTCTCATGTAACATATATAAAGGTCTCCGTTGTGTCCTCCCTTTCTCTTCTTCTCTCATGTAACATATATAAAGGTCTCCGTCGTGTCCTCCCTTTCTCTTCTTCTCTCATGTAACATATATAAAGGTCTCCGTCGTGTCCTCCCTTTCTCTTCTTCTCTCATGTAACATATATAAAGGTCTCTGTCGTGTCCTCCCTTTCTCTTCTTCTCTCATGTAACATATATACAGGTCTCCGTCCTGTCCTCCCTTTCTCTTCTTCTCTCATGTAACATATATAAAGGTCTCAGGTCCTGTCCTCCCTTTCTCTTCTCTCATGTAACATATATACAGGTCTCCGTCCTGTCCTCCCTTTCTCTTCTTCTCTCATGTAACATATATAAAGGTCTCCGTCGTGTCCTCCCTTTCTCTTCTTCTCTCATGTAACATATATAAAGGTCTCCGTCGTGTCCTCCCTTTCTCTTCTTCTCTCATGTAACATATATAAAGGTCTCCGTCGTGTCCTCCCTTTCTCTTCTCTCATGTAACATATATAAAGGTCTCCGTCGTGTCCTCCCTTTCTCTTCTTCTCTCATGTAACATATATAAAGGTCTCCGTCGTGTCCTCCCTTTCTCCTCTTCTCTCATGTAACATATATAAAGGTCTCCGTCGTGTCCTCCCTTTCTCTTCTTCTCTCATGTAACATATATAAAGGTCTCCGTCGTGTCCTCCCTTTCTCTTCTTCTCTCCTGTAACATATATAAAGGTCTCCGTCGTGTCCTCCCTTTCTCTTCTCTCCTGTAACATATATAAAGGTCTCCGTCGTGTCCTCCCTTTCCCTTCTTCTGTCATGTAACATATATAAAGGTCTCCCTCGTGTCCTCCCTTTCTCTTCTTCTCTCATGTAACATATATAAAGGTCTCCCTCGTGTCCTCCCTTTCTCTTCTCTCCTGTAACATATATAAAGGTCTCCGTCGTGTCCTCCCTTTCCCTTCTTCTGTCATGTAACATATATAAAGGTCTCCCTCGTGTCCTCCTTTTCTCTTCTTCTCTCATGTAACATATATAAAGGTCTCCCTCGTGTCCTCCCTTTCTCTTCTTCTCTCATGTAACATATATAAAGGTCTCCGTCGTGTCCTCCCTTTCTCTTCCCTCATGTAACATATATAAAGGTCTCCGTCCTGTCCTCCCTTTCTCTACTTCTCTCATGTAACATATATAAAGGTCTCCGTCGTGTCCTCCCTTTCTCTTCTCTCATGTAACATATATAAAGGTCTCCGTCGTGTCCTCCCTTTCTCTACTTCTCTCATGTAACATATATAAAGGTCTCCGTCGTGTCCTCCCTTTCCCTTCTTCTCTCATGTAACATATATAAAGGTCTCCCTCGTGTCCTCCCTTTCTCTTCTTCTCTCATGTAACATATATAAAGGTCTCCGTTGTGTCCTCCCTTTCCCTTCTTCTGTCATGTAACATATATAAAGGTCTCTGTCGTGTCCTCCCTTTCTCTACTTCTCTCATGTAACATATATAAAGGTCTCCCTCGTGTCCTCCCTTTCTCTTCTTCTCTCATGTAACATATATAAAGGTCTCCGTCGTGTCCTCCCTTTCTCTTCTTCTCTCATGTAACATATATAAAGGTCTCCGTCGTGTCCTCCCTTTCTCTTCTTCTCTCATGTAACATATATAAAGGTCTCCGTCGTGTCCTCCCTTTCTCTTCTTCTCTCATGTAACATATATAAAGGTCTCCGTCCTGTCCTCCCTTTCCCTTCTTCTGTCATGTAACATATATAAAGGTCTCCGTCCTGTCCTCCCTTTCCCTTCTTCTCTCATGTAACATATATAAAGGTCTCCGTCGTGTCCTCCCTTTCTCTACTTCTCTCATGTAACATATATAAAGGTCTCCGTCGTGTCCTCCCTTTCTCTTCTTCTCTCATGTAACATATATAAAGGTCTCCCTCGTGTCCTCCCTTTCTCTTCTTCTCTCATGTAACATATATAAAGGTCTCCGTCGTGTCCTCCCTTTCTCTTCTTCTCTCATGTAACATATATAAAGGTCTCCGTCGTGTCCTCCCTTTCTCTTCTTCTCCCATGTAACATATATAAAGGTCTCCGTCCTGTCCTCCCTTTCTCTTCTTCTCTCATGTAACATATATAAAGGTCTCCGTCGTGTCCTCCCTTTCTCTTCTCTCATGTAACATATATAAAGGTCTCCCTCGTGTCCTCCCTTTCTCTTCTTCTCTCATGTAACATATATAAAGGTCTCCGTCGTGTCCTCCCTTTCTCTTCTTCTCTCATGTAACATATATAAAGGTCTCCGTCGTGTCCTCCCTTTCTCTTCTTCTCTCATGTAACATATATAAAGGTCTCCGTCCTGTCCTCCCTTTCCCTTCTTCTGTCATGTAACATATATAAAGGTCTCTGTCGTGTCCTCCCTTTCTCTACTTCTCTCATGTAACATATATAAAGGTCTCCGTCGTGTCCTCCCTTTCTCTTCTTCTCTCATGTAACATATATAAAGGTCTCCGTCGTGTCCTCCCTTTCTCTTCTTCTCTCATGTAACATATATAAAGGTCTCCGTCCTGTCCTCCCTTTCTCTTCTTCTCTCATGTAACATATATAAAGGTCTCCGTCGTGTCCTCCCTTTCTCTTCTTCTCTCATGTAACATATATAAAGGTCTCCCTCGTGTCCTCCCTTTCTCTTCTTCTCTCATGTAACATATATAAAGGTCTCCGTCCTGTCCTCCCTTTCTCTTCTCTCCTGTAACATATATAAAGGTCTCTGTCGTGTCCTCCCTTTCTCTACTTCTCTCATGTAACATATATAAAGGTCTCCGTCCTGTCCTCCCTTTCTCCTCTTCTCTCATGTAACATATATAAAGGTCTCCGTCGTGTCCTCCCTTTCTCTTCTTCTCTCATGTAACATATATAAAGGTCTCCGTCGTGTCCTCCCTTTCTCTTCTTCTCTCATGTAACATATATAAAGGTCTCCGTCCTGTCCTCCCTTTCTCTTCTTCTCTCATGTAACATATATAAAGGTCTCCGTCGTGTCCTCCCTTTCTCTTCTCTCATGTAACATATATAAAGGTCTCCGTTGTGTCCTCCCTTTCTCTTCTTCTCTCATGTAACATATATAAAGGTCTCCGTCGTGTCCTCCCTTTCTCTTCTTCTCTCATGTAACATATATAAAGGTCTCCGTCGTGTCCTCCCTTTCTCTTCTTCTCTCATGTAACATATATAAAGGTCTCTGTCGTGTCCTCCCTTTCTCTTCTTCTCTCATGTAACATATATACAGGTCTCCGTCCTGTCCTCCCTTTCTCTTCTTCTCTCATGTAACATATATAAAGGTCTCCGTCGTGTCCTCCCTTTCTCTTCTTCTCTCATGTAACATATATAAAGGTCTCCGTCGTGTCCTCCCTTTCTCTTCTCTCATGTAACATATATAAAGGTCTCCGTCGTGTCCTCCCTTTCTCTTCTTCTCTCATGTAACATATATAAAGGTCTCCGTCGTGTCCTCCCTTTCTCCTCTTCTCTCATGTAACATATATAAAGGTCTCCGTCGTGTCCTCCCTTTCTCTTCTTCTCTCATGTAACATATATAAAGGTCTCCGTCGTGTCCTCCTTTTCTCTTCTTCTCTCATGTAACATATATAAAGGTCTCCGTCGTGTCCTCCCTTTCTCCTCTTCTCTCATGTAACATATATAAAGGTCTCCGTCGTGTCCTCCCTTTCTCTTCTCTCCTGTAACATATATAAAGGTCTCCGTCGTGTCCTCCCTTTCCCTTCTTCTGTCATGTAACATATATAAAGGTCTCCCTCGTGTCCTCCCTTTCTCTTCTTCTCTCATGTAACATATATAAAGGTCTCCCTCGTGTCCTCCCTTTCTCTTCTCTCCTGTAACATATATAAAGGTCTCCGTCGTGTCCTCCCTTTCCCTTCTTCTGTCATGTAACATATATAAAGGTCTCCCTCGTGTCCTCCTTTTCTCTTCTTCTCTCATGTAACATATATAAAGGTCTCCCTCGTGTCCTCCCTTTCTCTTCTTCTCTCATGTAACATATATAAAGGTCTCCGTCGTGTCCTCCCTTTCTCTTCCCTCATGTAACATATATAAAGGTCTCCGTCCTGTCCTCCCTTTCTCTACTTCTCTCATGTAACATATATAAAGGTCTCCGTCGTGTCCTCCCTTTCTCTTCTCTCATGTAACATATATAAAGGTCTCCGTCGTGTCCTCCCTTTCTCTACTTCTCTCATGTAACATATATAAAGGTCTCTGTCGTGTCCTCCCTTTCTCTACTTCTCTCATGTAACATATATAAAGGTCTCCGTCGTGTCCTCCCTTTCCCTTCTTCTCTCATGTAACATATATAAAGGTCTCCCTCGTGTCCTCCCTTTCTCTTCTTCTCTCATGTAACATATATAAAGGTCTCCGTTGTGTCCTCCCTTTCCCTTCTTCTGTCATGTAACATATATAAAGGTCTCTGTCGTGTCCTCCCTTTCTCTACTTCTCTCATGTAACATATATAAAGGTCTCCGTCCTGTCCTCCCTTTCTCCTCTTCTCTCATGTAACATATATAAAGGTCTCCCTCGTGTCCTCCCTTTCTCTTCTTCTCTCATGTAACATATATAAAGGTCTCCGTCGTGTCCTCCCTTTCTCTTCTTCTCTCATGTAACATATATAAAGGTCTCCGTCGTGTCCTCCCTTTCTCTTCTTCTCCCATGTAACATATATAAAGGTCTCCGTCCTGTCCTCCCTTTCCCTTCTTCTGTCATGTAACATATATAAAGGTCTCCGTCGTGTCCTCCCTTTCTCTTCTTCTCTCATGTAACATATATAAAGGTCTCCGTCCTGTCCTCCCTTTCCCTTCTTCTGTCATGTAACATATATAAAGGTCTCCGTCCTGTCCTCCCTTTCCCTTCTTCTCTCATGTAACATATATAAAGGTCTCCGTCGTGTCCTCCCTTTCTCTACTTCTCTCATGTAACATATATAAAGGTCTCCGTCGTGTCCTCCCTTTCTCTTCTTCTCTCATGTAACATATATAAAGGTCTCCCTCGTGTCCTCCCTTTCTCTTCTTCTCTCATGTAACATATATAAAGGTCTCCGTCGTGTCCTCCCTTTCTCTTCTTCTCTCATGTAACATATATAAAGGTCTCCGTCGTGTCCTCCCTTTCTCTTCTTCTCCCATGTAACATATATAAAGGTCTCCGTCCTGTCCTCCCTTTCTCTTCTTCTCTCATGTAACATATATAAAGGTCTCCGTCGTGTCCTCCCTTTCTCTTCTCTCATGTAACATATATAAAGGTCTCCCTCGTGTCCTCCCTTTCTCTTCTTCTCTCATGTAACATATATAAAGGTCTCCGTCGTGTCCTCCCTTTCTCTTCTTCTCTCATGTAACATATATAAAGGTCTCCGTCGTGTCCTCCCTTTCTCTTCTTCTCTCATGTAACATATATAAAGGTCTCCGTCGTGTCCTCCCTTTCTCTTCTTCTCTCATGTAACATATATAAAGGTCTCCGTCCTGTCCTCCCTTTCCCTTCTTCTGTCATGTAACATATATAAAGGTCTCTGTCGTGTCCTCCCTTTCTCTACTTCTCTCATGTAACATATATAAAGGTCTCCGTCGTGTCCTCCCTTTCTCTTCTTCTCTCATGTAACATATATAAAGGTCTCCGTCGTGTCCTCCCTTTCTCTTCTTCTCTCATGTAACATATATAAAGGTCTCCGTCGTGTCCTCCCTTTCTCTTCTTCTCTCATGTAACATATATAAAGGTCTCCGTCGTGTCCTCCCTTTCTCTACTTCTCTCATGTAACATATATAAAGGTCTCCGTCCTGTCCTCCCTTTCTCTTCTTCTCTCATGTAACATATATAAAGGTCTCCGTCCTGTCCTCCCTTTCTCTTCTTCTCTCATGTAACATATATAAAGGTCTCCGTCCTGTCCTCCCTTTCTCTTCTTCTCTCATGTAACATATATAAAGGTCTCCGTCGTGTCCTCCCTTTCTCTTCTTCTCTCATGTAACATATATAAAGGTCTCCCTCGTGTCCTCCCTTTCTCTTCTTCTCTCATGTAACATATATAAAGGTCTCTGTCGTGTCCTCCCTTTCTCTACTTCTCTCATGTAACATATATAAAGGTCTCCGTCCTGTCCTCCCTTTCTCCTCTTCTCTCATGTAACATATATAAAGGTCTCCGTCCTGTCCTCCCTTTCTCTTCTTCTCTCATGTAACATATATAAAGGTCTCCGTCGTGTCCTCCCTTTCTCTTCTTCTCTCATGTAACATATATAAAGGTCTCCGTCGTGTCCTCCCTTTCTCCTCTTCTCTCATGTAACATATATAAAGGTCTCCGTCGTGTCCTCCCTTTCTCTTCTTCTCTCATGTAACATATATAAAGGTCTCCGTCCTGTCCTCCCTTTCCCTTCTTCTGTCATGTAACATATATAAAGGTCTCCGTCATGTCCTCCCTTTCCCTTCTTCTGTCATGTAACATATATAAAGGTCTCCCTCGTGTCCTCCCTTTCTCTTCTTCTCTCATGTAACATATATAAAGGTCTCCGTCGTGTCCTCCCTTTCTCTTCTTCTCTCATGTAACATATATAAAGGTCTCCGTCCTGTCCTCCCTTTCCCTTCTTCTGTCATGTAACATATATAAAGGTCTCCGTCGTGTCCTCCCTTTCTCTTCTTCTCTCATGTAACATATTTAAAGGTCTCCGTCGTGTCCTCCCTTTCTCTTCTTCTCTCATGTAACATATATAAAGGTCTCCGTCGTGTCCTCCCTTTCTCTTCTTCTCTCATGTAACATATATAAAGGTCTCCGTCGTGTCCTCCCTTTCTCTTCTTCTCTCATGTAACATATATAAAGGTCTCCGTCGTGTCCTCCCTTTCTCTACTTCTCTCATGTAACATATATAAAGGTCTCCGTCCTGTCCTCCCTTTCTCTTCTTCTCTCATGTAACATATATAAAGGTCTCCGTCCTGTCCTCCCTTTCTCTTCTTCTCTCATGTAACATATATAAAGGTCTCCGTCCTGTCCTCCCTTTCTCTTCTTCTCTCATGTAACATATATAAAGGTCTCCGTCGTGTCCTCCCTTTCTCTTCTTCTCTCATGTAACATATATAAAGGTCTCCCTCGTGTCCTCCCTTTCTCTTCTTCTCTCATGTAACATATATAAAGGTCTCTGTCGTGTCCTCCCTTTCTCTACTTCTCTCATGTAACATATATAAAGGTCTCCGTCCTGTCCTCCCTTTCTCCTCTTCTCTCATGTAACATATATAAAGGTCTCCGTCCTGTCCTCCCTTTCTCTTCTTCTCTCATGTAACATATATAAAGGTCTCCGTCGTGTCCTCCCTTTCTCTTCTTCTCTCATGTAACATATATAAAGGTCTCCGTCGTGTCCTCCCTTTCTCCTCTTCTCTCATGTAACATATATAAAGGTCTCCGTCGTGTCCTCCCTTTCTCTTCTTCTCTCATGTAACATATATAAAGGTCTCCGTCCTGTCCTCCCTTTCCCTTCTTCTGTCATGTAACATATATAAAGGTCTCCGTCATGTCCTCCCTTTCCCTTCTTCTGTCATGTAACATATATAAAGGTCTCCCTCGTGTCCTCCCTTTCTCTTCTTCTCTCATGTAACATATATAAAGGTCTCCGTCGTGTCCTCCCTTTCTCTTCTTCTCTCATGTAACATATATAAAGGTCTCCGTCGTGTCCTCCCTTTCTCCTCTTCTCTCATGTAACATATATAAAGGTCTCCGTCGTGTCCTCCCTTTCTCTTCTTCTCTCATGTAACATATATAAAGGTCTCCGTCCTGTCCTCCCTTTCCCTTCTTCTGTCATGTAACATATATAAAGGTCTCCGTCCTGTCCTTCCTTTCTCTTCTTCTCTCATGTAACATATATAAAGGTCTCCATCGTGTCCTCCCTTTCTCTTCTTCTCTCATGTAACATATATAAAGGTCTCCCTCGTGTCCTCCCTTTCTCTTCTTCTCTCATGTAACATATATAAAGGTCTCTGTCGTGTCCTCCCTTTCTCTTCTTCTCTCATGTAACATATATAAAGGTCTCCGTCCTGTCCTCCCTTTCTCTTCTTCTCTCATGTAACATATATAAAGGTCTCCGTCCTGTCCTCCCTTTCTCTTCTTCTCTCATGTAACATATATAAAGGTCTCCGTCATGTCCTCCCTTTCTCTTCCCTCATGTAACATATATAAAGGTCTCCGTCGTGTCTTCCCTTTCTCCTCTTCTCTCATGTAACATATATAAAGGTCTCCGTCGTGTCCTCCCTTTCTCTTCTTCTCTCATGTAACATATATAAAGGTCTCCGTCGTGTCCTCCCTTTCTCTTCTTCTCTCATGTAACATATATAAAGGTCTCCGTCATGTCCTCCCTTCTCTTCTTCTCTCATGTAACATATATAAAGGTCTCCGTCCTGTCCTCCCTTTCTCCTCTTCTCTCATGTAACATATATAAAGGTCTCCGTCGTGTCCTCCCTTTCTCTTCTTCTCTCATGTAACATATATAAAGGTCTCCGTCCTGTCCTCCCTTTCTCTTCTCTCATGTAACATATATAAAGGTCTCCGTCCTGTCCTCCCTTTCTCTTCTTCTCTCATGTAACATATATAAAGGTCTCCGTCGTGTCCTCCCTTTCTCTTCCCTCATGTAACATATATAAAGGTCTCCGTCGTGTCCTACCTTTCAGTAGAGAAAGGGAAGACATGACAGAAACCTTTATATACTGTATGTTACATGAGAGAAGAGCGGTAACCTACATACATGTTTCTGTCATGTCCTCCCTTTCCATCTCTCCTACAGGATTACATAATACTGAAGATGACATCCGAAGACTGTTTTACTCCCATCATCCATGACTCAGGAGGGTGGATCCAGGGCCCCATCTCAGAGCCTCACCCCCTGATACCGGAGCAGAAGATCCTAGAATTTACCCACAAGATGATTGAGCTGCTGACTGGAGAGGTGACCCTGCGGGAAGTGTTGGGAACTTTTACAGAAAATGCACTGTAGACGTCAGTGTGATGACGGTGTCCTTGTGTTGTCAGGTTCCTATAAGGTGTCAGGATGTCGCTGTCTATTTCTCCATGGAGGAGTGGGAGTATGTAGAAGGACATCAGAATCAGTACATGGATCTCATGATGGAGGACCACCAGCCTCTCCCATCACCAGGTAATAGACGGGTATTAGTGCGCTTGTCCTTTTATTATTCCTATGAAGGGAATGGATTCAGTCTGTGTTTCTCCTGCAGCCAGATCCCGAAAGGGAAGAACTGGAGATGAAAGTCCCAATCCTCTACTGCAGGATCATCAGGTAGGTAGGGAGAAGGTGTCCGAGATTATATTCTGTATAGAAGGTCTCTGAGGGCCTTGTGCTTGGCCTTGCTTTATCCTGCAGTATGATATGTTATATACTGGATTAAGAAAGATGGAGATGGCGGGATTATATTGCTTGTCCCATCTCCTCTTTTGTGGCATATTACTAGGAAATGCACATATGTCAGATAGGTGCCGGCCCCACATCTGGGATCTACTCCCATCTCCAGAATGGGTTCCCAAGGTGAAGGGAGAAGAGCTGCCCGTGTGCGGTCAATCTCCATTCACAGGTATGGGAGTTCTGAAAACGGCCAAACACTGTATGGACTATTTAACCCCTTAAGGACTCGGCCCTATTTCACCTTAAGGACTTGGCCATTTTTTGCAAATCTGACCAGTGTCACTTTAAGTGGTGATAAATTTAAAACGCTTTGACTTATCCAGGCCATTCTGAGATTGTTTTTTTGTCACATATTGTACTTCATGACACTGGTAAAATGAAGTCAAAAAAATTCATTTTTATTTATAAAAAAAATACAAAATTTACAATTAAAAAAAAATAAAAAATTGCAAATTTCCAAGTTTCAATTTCTCTACTTCTATAATACATAGTAATAACTCCAAAAATAGTTATTACTTTACATTCCCCATGTGTCTACTTCATGTTTGGATCATTTTAAAAATGACATTTTATTTTTTTGGGGGATGTTACAAGGCTTAGAAGTTTAGAAGCAAATCTTGACATTTTTTCAGAAATTTTCAAAAACCCAATTTTTAGGGACCAGTTCAGGTCTGAAGTCACTTTGCGAGGCTTACATAATAGAAACCACCCAAAAATGACCCTATTTTAGAAACTACACACCTCAAGGTATTCAAAACTGATTTTACAAACTTTGTTAACCCTTTAGGTGTTCCACAAGAGTTATTGGCAAATGGAGATACAATTTCAAAATTTCACTTTTGGCAAATTTTCCATTTTAATCCATTTTTCCCAGTAACAAAGCAAGGGTTAACAGCCAAACAAATATTTATGGCCCTGATTCTGTAGTTTACAGAAACACCCCATATGTGGTCGTAAACCGCTGTACAGGCACACGGGAGGGCTCAGAAGGAAAGGAATGCCATACGGTTTTTGGAAGGCAGATTTTGCTGGACTGGTTTTTTTGACACCATGTCCCATTTGAAGCCCCCCTGATGCACCCCTAGAGTAGAAACTCCAAAAAAGTGACCCCATTTTAGAAACTACGGGATAGGGTGGCAGTATTGTTGGTACTAGTTTAGGGTACATATGATTTTTGGTTGCTCTATATTACACTTTTTGTGAGGCAAGGTAACAAGAAATAGCTGTTTTGGCACAGTTTTTATTTTTTGTTATTTACAACATTCATCTGACAGGTTAGATCATGTGGTAATTTTATAGAGCAGGTTGTCACGGACGCGGCGATACCTAATATGTATAAATTTTTTTTATTTATGTAAGTTTAACACAATGATTTATTTTTTGAAGCAAAGAAAATCATGTTTTAGTGTTTCCATGGTCTGAGAGCCATAGTTTTTTCAGTTTTTGGGCGATTACCTTGGGTAGGGTACGATTTTTCTGGGATGAGGTGACGGTTAGATTTGTACTATTTTGGTGGGCAAACGCCTTTTTGATCACTTGCTGTTGTACTTTTTGTGATGTAAGGTGACAAAAAAATGGTTTATTTAGCACAGTTTTTATTTTTTATGGTGTTCATCTGAGGGGTTAGGTCATGTGATATGTTTATAGAGCCGGTCGATACGGACGCGGCGATACCTTTTTTTTTTTAACTTTTATTTGTGGAAAATGACGTTTTTGTTTATTTTTACTTGAAACTGAAAAACTTTTTTTTTTTTTTTTTCAACTTTATTTTTCACTTAATTTTTTGTCCCACTTTGGGACTTGAACTTTTGGGGGTCTAATCCTTTACAATGCCTTCCAGTACTTCTGTATTGGAATGCATTGGCTGTATGAGTAATACTGTGTGTATTACTCATACAGCTTCCGGGGCCTGTGAGATACAGGGGGCTGGATCTCACAGGCTCTTCACCGGAAGGCAGTGTGAAGCCTTCCTTAGACATCGCGCTGCCTTCCATGCCATCGGGTCCCCCCTACAGCCCCATGGGGACCCGATGGTGCCGCCGCCGCACCAGGTAAAAGCCACAAACCGCAGGTCTGAATTGAGTCACGGGACCCCCCGCGCATTTAGCCAAGGTGCCTGCTCAATGATTTGAGCAGGCACCGGCTCCGATCACCGCCCGCCGGGCGGCGGTGATCGGAACTATACATGACGTACCGGTACGTCATGGGTCCGTAAGGGGTTAAGGCGGTCCCATACTGGTCAACGGAAAAGTTGCTGTTCTTGAATTGTTTGCTTTCCTTCACTTTGTAGACCCTATTCTGGAGATAGGGGAAGGTCCAACCCCTGGGACCCGCTTCTATCTGAAATTTGTGACCTACCCTAGTGATGTGTCATAAATGTTGACGGGGCGGACTGACCATAGACCTTACACGGGAATTTTCTGGTGGGCTGACAACAAAGGGGCCACCTGAGCCCTCCTGATGGCCGCCATATAATGATCTGATGATCTTCGCATGGTTTCAAGTACTTATGCACAGGCCACCAGCCACCGGTGCCTCCTGAATCCCACTGTATTGCCATCCTCAGGACGCACTGGAATGCTGGGGGCAGTCTTTTGCTGGCCCTGCCTAGTTGTGTTGCCTTGCCTCATGTAAGGTTGGATCTGCCCACAACATGGGCCTACTTATATATTTTTTTACCAGGGCCACTTTAAGTTCCCAGCCTGCCCCTGAATGTTGAGATGGGACAACCCCTTTAACCCTTAGGCTACCAGCGCCGTACATGTACGGCGCTGATGCGATGTGTTAACATGACGCCTACTCGCACGTGCACAGGCCTGCGGCTATTTACCGTGACCAGCAATAATGCGGTAATTAAATGCTTTAAATGCGCAAAAACCGGGCTTCCTACCCATCCCCCATGTGTCCAATCCGGGCATAGGTAATTGCGCTGAATACTATAAGCCTTACTGAGTAGGCGAACAGTATTGAATCTGCAATTCTTATTTTGGCCACCAGATGGCAGGCCAGGATAAGAAATGAGCAAAAGTGAGCAAAATGCACTAATAATAAATTCCTGATAAATCCAAATAAAATAAAGTAATAAGCTCATATACGAGGCACATAATGATCCCAAAAAATTATATATATAAAAGTTTAAATCGCCACCCTTTCCGTATAATAAAAAAAAAACTAAATAACAATAAATATAAACATCATAGGTGTCACCACCACCGGAAACGCCCATACTATTAAAATAGAAAAAAAAATCCAATACGGCAAATGGCGTAACGGAAAAAAGGGTCAAAATGTCAGATTTGTCATTTTTTCATTGCTTCTCTTACCTAATAAAATGTGATCAAAAAGTCACGCATACTCCAAAATGGTATCCATTAAAAGTACAGATTGTTACGCAAAAAATGAGCCCCTAAACAGCTCCGTAGACAGAAGTATAAAAAAGTTATGGGGGTCAGAATATGGTGATATAATATTTTTTTTCTCAAAGTAGAAATACATTTTTACACTATTTAGAACCTATACATACGGGTATCGTTGTAATCGGACTGGCCCAGAGAATGAAGGGCATGGGTCCGTTTTGCCGTAAACAAAACGCAGTGGGAACAAAACCTGTAAAACGGTAAAGGAATTGCGTTTTTTTTCCAATTCCACCCCATTTGGAATTTTTTTTTACCACTTCCCACAACATTTTATGCCATAATTAATGGTGGCATTAGAAAGCACAACTTATCCAATAAGCCCTCATACAGCTGTGACCGAAAAAAGTTATGGCTCACCGAAAATAGGGAAGAAAAATGAAACCGCGAAAACGAAAAAACCTCCGATAGCCAAAGGTTTAAAGCAGCATTCCAGCGGTAACACTACTTTCCATCACCATATCCCAGCAGATTGTCTATCCTTCGGCACTCCTTGGATATCTCTTGTACCCAGCGTCCTGCGTGATCTGCTCCCTAGCCCTGCGTGATCTGCTCCCTATGCCCTGCGTGATCTGCTCCCTAGCCCTGCGGGATCTGCTCCCTAGCCCTGCGGGATCTGCTCCCTAGCCCTGCGGGATCTGCTCCCTAGCCCTGCGGGATCTGCTCCCTAGCCCTGCGTGATCTGCTCCCTAGCCCTGCGTGATCTGCTCCCTATGCCCTGCGTGATCTGCTCCCTATGCCCTGCGTGATCTGCTCCCTAGCCCTGCGTGATCTGCTCCCTAGCCCTGCGTGATCTGCTCCCTAGCCCTGCGTGATCTGCTCCCTAGCCCTGCGTGATCTGCTCCCTAGCCCTGCGTGATCTGCTCCCTAGCCCTGCGGGATCTGCTCCCTAGCCCTGCGTGATCTGCTCCCTAGCCCTGCGTGATCTGCTCCCTAGCCCTGCGTGATCTGCTCCCTATGCCCTGCGTGATCTGCTCCCTATGCCCTGCGTGATCTGCTCCCTATGCCCTGCGTGATCTGCTCCCTATGCCCTGCGTGATCTGCTCCCTATGCCCTGCGTGATCTGCTCCCTATGCCCTGCGTGATCTGCTCCCTAGCCCTGCGTGATCTGCTCCCTAGCCCTGCGTGATCTGCTCCCTAGCCCTGCGTGATCTGCTCCCTAGCCCTGCGTGATCTGCTCCCTAGCCCTGCGTGATCTGCTCCCTAGCCCTGCGTGATCTGCTCCCTAGCCCTGCGTGATCTGCTCCCTAGCCCTGCGTGATCTGCTCCCTAGCCCTGCGTGATCTGCTCCCTAGCCCTGCGTGATCTGCTCCCTAGCCCTGCGTGATCTGCTCCCTAGCCCTGCGTGATCTGCTCCCTAGCCCTGCGTGATCTGCTCCCTAGCCCTGCGGGATTCCTGCCTGCTAGGAGACCCGTGTAATTATCCTGCCCTCTATATATTCTCCTCATAAGTGTACAGTCAGGGGCTGAGCTGTCTGATCTCGGCAGAGACTGTGATGGGAGTCTAGTCTGGGAAAAGAGTGTCGTCATGTGGGATTTTCCGGGGACTCATGGAGGGCCAGCAAGTAATGCAGGAAGGGCTACTATGAGGTCACATGATCCAATCATAGAGAAGGATTTAAAGACTTTTTAGATGAAAACATTTTTTTAAAGGGTTAAATTGTACAGAGTGAATGATGAAAGAAGGTTCTGTGCAGGAGAGCTTCTGGGAAGGCGTCATCAGAAAATAATCTGCTGTTTGAATCCATTTTTTTATGTTACACATTTTATTAAGAATTTATGGTGATTTTTGGTGTCACTGTCTACATATTATAAAAGATCCAAAAAATCCTGACCCCTAAGCCTCATAACAGGCTAAGAACTCCTGTGGAATCACTTGTCAGCTGTCGGTATCATCAGACAGCATTCCAAGGACAAATAACAGCAGCTATATATAGAGAACACATGGCCCAGCATTCACCATAGGTCACAGGTCACAGAGCATGCCCACAACACCCTCCCATAGAAGTTATCTCTAAATACTGTGCACGGGAGATGGCGGCACCAAAGATCTTGCTGGAAATGGAAACATCACAAAAAAGGAAAGTGCTTCATCTCCTGGGTTTACTTATTAATCAAGATATTGGTGATACTTTCCCTTTAAACCTGCAATAGACATTAGATGTCAAGGTCTTGTCAGATGTTAGACTTCACTTTGTCTTTTGCTTTGTGGCAGGCGCCGCGCTATGAAGTGCCTTTTGCGCTGTGGCATTAGAAGAACTTAGATATCTCTGACTTTTAGTCTAACCAGACTGTCTGTTACTCTGTAATTCCTCTAGAGCCGTTCTATGGAAACAGTAGGTTTAAAGAGCACAACAAATGCTTGAAATAACTTCTTTATTAACTTTTCTTCATATATAACACTGCCGCCTCCACAGCAGATAGTCCATGTACATAACATGTGTTGAAAAGATATCACAAAATGGCGGTATGCATAAGATGGTGGTTCAACTGTTCAATCTTGTCATTCAACATAAAATGGTGGATATATTTCTCTCTTCAGTATCTGTACTCTCACTTTAAGTTATTTAACCCCTTAAGGACTCTATTTCACCTTAAGGACTTGGCCATTTTTTTTGCAAATCTGACCAGTGTCACTTTAAGTGGTGATAACTTTAAAACGCTTTGACTTATCCAGGCCATTCTGAGATTGTTATTTTCGTCACATATTGTACTCCATGACACTGGTAAAATGAAGTAAAAAAAATTCATTTTTATTTATAAAAAAATACCAAATTTACCAAAAATGTGTAAAAAATTGCAAATTTCCAAGTTTCAATTTCTCTACTTTTATAATACATAGTAATACCTCCAAAAATAGTTATTACTTTACATTCCCCATGTGTCTACTTCATGTTTGTATCATTTTGGGAATGATATTTTATATTTTGGGGATGTTACAAGGCTTAGAAGTTTAGAAGCAAATCTTGAAATTTTTCAGAAATTTTCAAAAACCCAATTTTTAGGGACTTTGCGAGGCTTACATAATAGAAACCACCCAAAAATGACCCCATTCAAGAAACTACACCCCTCGAAGTATTCAAAACTGATTTTACAAACGTAACCCTTTAGGTATTCCACAAGAATTAATGAAAAATAGAGATACAATTTCAAAATTTCACTTTTTTGGCAGATTTTCCATTTTAATAATTTTTTTCCAGTTACAAAGCAAGGGTTAACAGCCAAACCAAACTCAATATTTATGGCCCTGATTCTGTAGTTTACAGAAACCCCCCATACATGGTCGTAAACCGCTGTACGGGCACACGGCAGGGCGCAGAAGGAAAGGAATGCCATATGGTTTTTGGAAGGCAGGTTTTGCTGGACTGGTTTATTTACACCATGTCCCATTTGAAGCCCCCCTGATGCACCCCTAGAGTAGAAACTCCAAAAAAGTGACCCCATCTAAGAAACTACGGGATAGGGTGGCAGTATTGTTGGTACTAGTTTAGGGTACATATGATTTTTGGTTGCTCCATATTACACTTTTTGTGAGGCAAGGTAACAAGAAATAGCTGTTTTGGCACCGTTTTTATTTTTTGTTATTTACAACATTCATCTGACAGGTTATATCATGTGGTAATTTTATAGAGCAGGTTGTCACGGACGCGTTGATACCTAATGTGTATACTTTTTTATTTATTTATGTAAGTTTTACACAATGATTTCCTTTTTGAAACAAAAAAAAATCATGTTTTAGTGTTTCCATGGTCTGAGAGCCATAGTTTTTTCAGTTTTTGGGCGATTACCTTGGATAGGGTATGATTTTTGCGGGATGAGATGACGGTTTTATTGGCACTATTTTAGGGGGCGTGTGACTTTTTGATCGCTTGCTATTACACTTTTTGTGATGTAAGGTGACACAAAATGGTTTATTTAGCACAGTTTTTATTTTTTACGGTGTTCATCTGAGGGGTTAGGTCATGTGATATTTTTATACAGCAAGTTATTACGGACGCTGCGATACCCAATATGTATACTTTTTATTTATTTATGTAAGTTTTACACAATGATTTCTTTTTTGAAACAAAAAAAAATCATGTTTTAGTGTTTCCATAGTCTGAGAGCCATAATTATTTCAGTTTTTGGGAGATTACCTTGGGTAGGGTCTCATTTTTTGCAGGATGAGATGACTGTTTTTTTGGCACTATTTTGGGGTGCATATGACTTTTTAATCGCTTGCTATTACACTTTTTGTGATGTAAGGTGACACAAAATGGTTTATTTAGCACAGTTTTTATTTTTTACGGTGTTCATCTGAGGGGTTAGGTCATGGGATATTTTTGAAGAGCCGGTCGATACGGACACGTCGATACCTAATATGTATACTTTTTTTTTATTTATGTAAGTTTTACACAATAATATCATTTTTGAAGCAAAAAAAAAAATTATGTTTTAGTGTCTCCATATTCTGAGCCATAGTTTTTTTTATTTTTTGGGCGATTGTCTCAGGTAGGGGCTCATTTTTTGCGGGAGGAGGTGACTGTTAGATTGGTACTATTTTGGTGGGCAAATGCCTTTTTGATCGCTTGCTGTTGTACTTTTTGTGATGTAAGGTGACAAAAAAATTGTTTATTTAGCACAGTTTTTATTTTTATTTTTTACGGTATTCATCTGAGGGGTTAGGTCATGTGATATGTTTATAGAGCCGGTCTATACGGACGCGGCGATACCTAATATGTATACTTTTTTTTATTTCCCTATTTTTTACCAATTTTTTTTTAACTTTATTTGGGGAAAATTAAGTTTTTTTTTGTTTTTTTTTACTCGAAACTTTAAATTTTTTTGGGGGGGGGAACTTTATTTTTTCTACTTTTTTTTTTTTTTACTTTATTTTTTGTCCCACTTTGGGACTTCAACTTTTGGGGGTCTAATCCTTTACAATGCATTCCAATACTTCTGTTTTGGAATGCATTGGCTGTATGAGTAATACTGTGTGTATTACTCATACAGCTTCCGGGGCCTGTGAGATCCAGGGGGCTGGATCTCACAGGCTCTTCACCTGAAGGCAGCGCGATGCCTTCCTTAGACATCGCGCTGCCTTCCATGCTTTCGGGTCCCCCCTACAGCCGCATGGGGACCCGATGGCACCGCCGACCGCAACCGCCGGATAAGGTAAAAGCCGCAAACCGCAGGTCTGAATTGACCTGCGGTTTGCGGCGATTGCCGACACGGGAGGGGTTACGGGACCCACCCCCCCCCCCCCCCCCGGCGTTGTGACAGGATGCCCGCTGATTTCAGCGGACATCCTGTTGCGATTAACCCCCGCCGCACCGCAATCGCAATTTAAACTTAGGACGTACCGGTACGCCCTGAGTCCTTAAGGACTGGGGAAGCAGGGCGTACCGGTACGCCCTAAGTCCTTAAGGGGTTAAGTACTTTATGATCTCTGAGAGGTATATCTGAGGTCTACCTAATAGTTCTTCTTGCAGTATGCAGTTAGCAGTGACTATTTGCAGATTGGTTGATTATGATCTGGTATGGTTGTGTGCAATTTGGATTGCAATATGGAATCTCAATGCTTGCAATTTGTAGCTTGCAATTGTATTTGGTGGAACTGTAAGTAAACCCATATATAACTGGTTCAGTATACAGTTCTAATCACAATACTAACAATATGAACATTATATAACTGATCTAAATACCTATTTTGGCCTCTTGTCCCCATAAAAACTCAGCTCTCAGTGGAGTGAATGTCTCTTCAGCTCCTGTCTCTGGTGAATAATGATTCCAGCAGCTCTTGCTAGGGGAATTCCCAGACAGGCTGTGTGTGAGGCTGGCTGTGATTGGTGAAAACTCTTGCTGTGTGAGAAGCTGTGATTAGTCTAGACTTCTGCCCAACAACAACAGATTAACACTATGCTTTCTGTTGTTTCTGCTGTGTCACTGAGCTTACCTTACATTACAAAATGAATCTTAAAGGCATATTATCTTTTTCTGCTTCTGTGAACACAAAATATAACAATTATATGACATCCAAAACATGATGTCACAGTAAATAACTCTGCTTTCTGTTTTTAACACGTAAACATAGGAACTGTATTAAGGTTATTAATAGGTTTAGCTATATACACATATAAGCTATACTAGCAACCTAGGACAGGTCTTAGCTGGCCAGCTACACTCCCACCAAAATTACCTATAATTCTATGTTCTTAGTGGTAGGACTTGAACATGAATTTGAGGAATTTTCCATCAGGTTTTTAACTTCCAAGTGTCTTTTATCACTCTCAAGTAGAACAACTAACTTCTGTATAGGACGTTCCAACTTGAGTGGAGTAGTTTTCCTTTTTTGTCAAGTTTTCAGTCTCTTATTTGTAACAACACTCTTCTTACTAGTTTGTCTTCATCCTATTGAACTTCTAGAACTTTGGCCAATTTCCATTGACTTCTAAGTAAATCTTTTTTTTTCACTAACACTATGTCACCAACTTGGACATTTCTTCTGGGTGTTTGACATTTACTTCATAGCATAAGATCGGCTAAGTACTCTTTCCGCCATCTATTCCAAAACTGATCTGATAGATATTGAACCCTTCACCATCTCCTTTTAGCATATTAATCCTCTTTGGTGAACTTGCCAGGCGGTGGCTGTATGTAATCAGACTTAAGGTGAAGTAGATGGTTGGGAGTTAAAGGGTCCAAACTTGTTGGGTCGTTGATGTTATCAACTGTAAGTGGATGACTGTTAACAATAGACATTACTTCATAGAATAGGGTCCTAAGTGAAGCATCATCTATTCTTCCGGCGTTCTTTTTCAACACTAAACTTAACACATTTCTCACAGTTCTGATTTGTCTTTCCCAAACTCCTCCTGTGTGGCTTGCATTTGGAGAATTCATATGAAAATCACACTGTTTCTCTAACAAATACTCAGTTACTTTTTCTTTTTATCGATCTCTTTTTGCGCTTTCTTCAATTCATTCTTCGCTCTGACAAAATTAGATCCTTGGTCAGATCTAAGCTCTCTGACGGTACCTCTAATGGCTATGGAACATCTCAAGGCATTAAAGAATGAGTCAGTTGACATATCCTCTAACATTTCCAGGTGAATCGCTCTGGAGCTCAGACATATAAATATTAGTCCATATCTCTTGTACTCCTTGTGGTTCTGTTTGGTGATAAATGGGCCAAAACAATCCATTCCGCTATAAAGAAATGGTGGTGATGGGTTTACACGATCTGCCGGTAAATCTGCCATTCTTTGCTCTTCGGTAGGTCTAATTGCTTTCTGCAGACTACACATTTACTTATATACTTTGCTATAACTTTGCTTCCTTTCACAATCCAGTAACCACCTTCTCTCAAACAGCTTTGGGTAAAGCTTCTTCCTTGATGCAAGGATATGTTGTGGTAGTGATCAATAATCAATCTTGTGAAGGTAGAGTTTTTGGGTAGAATTGCTGGATGCTTCACTCTGCTAGGTAACGATGCATTTTCCAGTCTCCCTCCCACCTTCAGTATACCATCCTGCAGAACAAGATTAAGGTTCTACAATGGGTGGTTGTTTGGAGGCCTTTTAGGTTCTTGACTAAGTCTCTTCAACTCTTCACTGTAGAATCTCTGTTGAATGAGTCGTATGACTTCTTCAGCTTTCATTCTTTCTTCTACATGCAATGATTCCTTCTTTCTGATTCCATTTGCCAAACTTTGAATTTGAGCTACTATGTTTATGACTGAATTCCATTTTGAACATCTGGCTAGTCTTTCAAGTATGTCATCTTGACACTTGGCAGCAGTGCTCAATGTTTGTACAGTCGTGGCCAAAAGTTTTGAGAATTACATAAATATTGGAAATTGGAAAAGTTGCTGCTTAAGTTTTTATAATAGCAATTTGCATATACTCCAGAATGTTATGAAGAGTGATCAGATGAATTGCATAGTCCTTCTTTGCCATGAAAATTAACTTAATCCCCAAAAAAACCTTTCCACTGCATTTCATTGCTGTCATTAAAGGACCTGTTGCGATCATTTCAGTAATCGTCTTGTTAACTCAGGTGAGAATGTTGACGAGCACAAGGCTGGAGATCATTATGTCAGGCTGATTGGGTTAAAATGGCAGACTTGACATGTTAAAAGGAGGGTGATGCTTGAAATCATTGTTCTTCCATTGTTAACCATGGTGACCTGCAAAGAAACGCGTGCAGCCATCATTGCGTTGCATAAAAATGGCTTCACAGGCAAGGATATTGTGGCTACTAAGATTGCACCTCAATCAACAATTTATAGGATCATCAAGAACTTCAAGGAAAGAGGTTCAAATCTTGTTAAGAAGGCTTCAGGGCGTCCAAGAAAGTCCAGCAAGCGCCAGGATCGTCTCCTAAAGAGTATTCAGCTGCGGGATCGGAGTGCCACCAGTGCAGAGCTTGCTCAGGAATGGCAGCAGGCAGGTGTGAGCGCATCTGCACGCACAGTGAGGCGAAGACTTTTAGAAGATGGCCTGGTGTCAAGAAGGGCAGCAAAGAAGCCACTTCTCTCCAAAAAAAACATCAGGGACAGATTGATCTTCTGCAGAAAGTATGGTGAATGGACTGCTGAGGACTGGGGCAAAGTCATATTCTCCGATGAAGCCTCTTACCGATTGTTTGGGGCATCTGGAAAAAGGCTTGTCCAGAGAAGAAAAGGTGAGCGCTACCATCAGTCCTGTGTCATGCCAACAGTAAAGCATCCTGAGACCATTCATGTGTGGGTTGCTTCTCATCCAAGGGAGTGGGCTCACTCACAATTTTGCCCAAAAATACAGCCATGAATAAAGAATGGCACCAAAACACCCTCCAACAGCAACTTCTTCCAACAATCCAACAACAGTTTGGTGAAGAACAATGCATTTTCCAGCACGATGGAGCACCGTGCCATAAGGCAAAAGTGATAACTAAGTGGCTCGGGGACCAAAACGTTGACATTTTGGGTCCATGGCCTGGAAACTCCCCAGATCTTAATCCCATTGAGAACTTGTGGTCAATCCTCAAGAGGTGGGTGGACAAACAAAAACCCCCTGATTCTGACAAACTCCAAGAAGTGATGATGAAAGAATGGGTTGCTATCAGTCAGGAATTGGCCCAGAAGGTGATTGAGAGCATGCCCAGTCGGATTGCAGAGGTCCTGAAAAAGAAGGGCCAACACTGCAAATACTGACTCTTTGCATAAATGTCATGTAATTGTCGATAAAAGCCTCTGAAACGTATGAAGTGCGTGTAATTATATTTCACTACATCACAGAAACAACTGAAACAAAGATCTAAAAGCAGTTTAGCAGCAAACTTTGTGAAAACTAATATTTGTGTCATTCTCAAAACTTTTGGCCACGACTGTACAACTTTTACTTCTGGATCACCCATAGACAATTCTGTGTAACCTTTACTGGGCGTGATTTCCTTTTCCCAAAGGAACTCTGGGCCTGTGAACCAATTTAAATGTATTCAATTCAGTTACATTCAGGCCTCTTGAAGCATGATCTGCTGGGTTATGCTTTGTGTCAATGTGATGCCAATGTTCCAGATTTGTTATTTCCTGAATTTTCTCAACTCTGTTGGCGACAAAGATATGGAATCTTCGAGCTTCGTTGTTTATGTATCCTAGGACAACTTGTGATTCTGTCCAAAAATATTCTTCATCTATTTTCAATTCCAATTTTTCTCTCAGAAAGTTGCTTACTGATACTGAAACAACAGCTGCTTTCACTTCAAATTTTGGTATTGTCTGAATACTGGTAGGCGCAACTCTGGCCTTCCCCATAACCATAATCTTTTCTTCTCCTATTAATCTGATGTAGGAGCACTGACCATAACCATAACTACTGGCATTTGAAAAGTGATGAAGTTCTATTTTCTTGGACTTTCCGAAATCATGAGGTACAAAACATCTGGGAATCCGAACTTCTCTCAAGTTTTGCAAGTCTCTTATCCAACTCTCTTGGCCTCAAATTTTCAGGTATGGACTCATCCCATCCCAACTTGTGTCTGCATAATTCTTGCAGTATTTCTTTTGCTCTGAGGATTACTGGGGCCAATAATCCCAATGGATCAAATATAGAAGCCACTGCGGAAAGAATGCTTCGTCTAGTTGCAACTTTCTCCTCAATAGATACTTCAAAGAAGAACTTGTTGTTCTCTACATTCCATTCCAATCCAAGTACGTTCTGAACTGGAAGATGATCATAATTGAGATCTACATTCTTCATTGTTGCTGCACGTTCAGAGTCACTGATGGATTCCAGTACCTCTCTGTTCTTTGAGATGAATTTGTGAAGCGCAGGTTTCCTCTTGCGCATAACTCTTGGCTTTCTTTCACTAGTTTGATTGCAGATTCTGTGGACTCTAGACTGATGAGACCATCATCTACAGTACAGACCAAAAGTTTGGACACACCTTCTCATTCAAAGAGTTTTCTTTATTTTTATGACTATGAAAATTGTAGATTCACACTGAAGGCATCAAAACTATGAATTAACACATGTGGAATTATATACATAACAAACAAGTGTGAAACAACTGAAAATATGTCATATTCTAGGTTTTTCAAAGTAGCCACCTTTTGCTTTGATTACTGCTTTGCACACTCTTGGCATTCTCTTGATGAGCTTCAAGAGGTAGTCCCCTGAAATGGTTTTCACTTCACAGGTGTCCCCTATAAGGTTAAATAAGTGGAATTTCTTGCCTTTATAAAAGGGGTTGGGACCATCAGTTGCGTTGAGGAGAATTAAGGTGGATACACAGCTGATAGTCCTACTGAATAGACTGTTAGAATTTGTATTATGGCAAGAAAAAAGCAGCTAAGTAAAGAAAAACAAGTGGCCATCATTACTTTAAGAAATGAAGGTCAGTCAGTCAGCCGAAAAATTGGGAAAACTTTGAAAGTAAGGGCTATTTGACCATGAAGTAGAGTGATGGGGTGCTGCGCCAGATGACCTGGCCTCCACAGTCACCGGACCTGAACCCAATCGAGATGGTTTGGGGTGAGCTGGACCGCAGAGTGAAGGCAAAAGGGCCAGCAAGTGCTAAGCATCTCTGGGAACTCCTTCAAGACTGTTGGAAGACCATTTCAGGGGACTACCTCTTGAAGCTCATCAAGAGAATGCCAAGAGTGTGCAAAGCAGTAATCAAAGCAAAAGGTGGCTACTTTGAAGAACCTAGAATATTACATATTTTCAGTTGTTTCACACTTGTTTGTTATGTATATAATTCCACATGTGTTAATTAATAGTTTTTATGCCTT
This sequence comes from Bufo bufo, assembly GCF_905171765.1. NCBI lineage: Eukaryota > Metazoa > Chordata > Amphibia > Anura > Bufonidae > Bufo > Bufo bufo. The sequence goes on from NC_053390.1 coordinate 431,405, forward strand.
CATAGTCATGAAAATAAAGAAGGTGTGTCCAAACTTTTGGTCTGTACTGTACATAAAAGTTTTTCTTCAGAAAATTTGCTGCTGATGGGCAATCCTTTTTATTCTGATTGGCCAGGTACTTCATAGCATAATTGGCGCAACCTGGAGACGATGCTGCTCCAAACAAGTGTACTTTCATTTTGTATTCTGCTGGCTCTGTATCTGTATCTCCGTCCTCCCACCATAGAAACCTCAGGAAGTCTCTATCTTCATTTTTCACATGAAACTGGTGGAACATCTTTTCAACGTCACACATGACCGCTACGGGATACTTTCTGAATCTACAGAGTACTCCAGGCAGAGTGTTTGTAAGATCTGGTCCTTTTAGTAGATGATCATTTAATGCAACACCATTGTACTGTACTTTGCTGAGCAATCAAATACCACTCTAATCTTATCTGGTTTCTTTGAGTGGTAAACACCTTGATGTGGGATGTACCACACTTCTCCTCTTTAGGTTGGTTATAAACTTTCTCTGCATGTTCTTCTTCGAGGATGCCTTCCGTGAATTTCAAATAATCCTGCTTGAATTTGGGATCTATTCCCATCTTTTTCTTCAAACATTTCAATCTTGCTAGGGCAAGATTTCTGTTATTTGGCAGATGAGGTCGTTCTCTAAAAGGTAAGGGCATTTCAAGATGACCTTGTTGATTCTGGTGAATACTTTCTTCTAGAGTGTGCACGAACTTTGTCTTCTTGAGATGCACTCTTTTCTTTAGAACTTGTATCTGCATAGTTGGATTCAAGGATCTTGATTACTTTTGCTGGACTTACAGTTGGTAACTCTTGGACAGATATTCGATGACCCAATCCTGTCACCTGTCTTGAGTTTGCGATCTGCTGTTATCCTCCAACAACACCCCATCCTAGATCAGTTTGAACAGCGTAGGGTTCACCCTTTCGTGGTACCAAGGCTTCGGGACAATCGTAGCCTATCAACAGTCCAATACCAAACTCCTTTAATGGGGACATTTCATGAGATATGACAGGTGCTCCCATTTATTGGCTGTTTTACAGGTAGGTATGCGATCTCGATCTAGAGGTATATCGTCTTTTGTTTAAGCTGGAGGTAGATCTAATGTGCAGTTTGAATGAAGTCCTCTAACTCTGTCTTTTGACCCTTTGACTGTTCACTAATGTGTCTCTTCCCGTCATTGTGGTGAGTTTGAGCTTCACTGGTTCTGTAGACACTTGTAATTTGGGCATCCATTAGTGCATAGGCGTATACCTTCTTGTTTCTCCTTTTAGGATTTAATATGCACACTGGTACAATCATTGATGTGCCATTGCTTTCTCCTTCCCTCACTCTGCAAGAGAATACCGATACTTTCTTTCCTTCCTCAGTATCTTTAGGTATTGAGGATTTATTTTTCTTTGGACGTTCTTCATGTAGTGGTGTAGAATGGCGTCCTTTGCAAACGCTGCATGTGGCCTTTTTCCTACACTCCTCCTTAGTAACATGACCTTTTCTTAGGCATCCGAAACACAGTTGGTTATCCAGCACAATTTTTTTTCTTTTCATCTGGGGACTTCTTCAATTGTTGGCACTTGTGTATGGAGTGGTTCTCTCCACAGAACATACACTTGAAGGTAGTCTGAAGATTTGTTGGTTCTCTACTCTTCTCTGTCTCTCTACTGATCCCAGTAGTGACTTTGAACTTGTTCTCGTAGGTGTCTGGACCTTTAGCTGCTGTGTTGGTTGCAAAGCTAGTTGCTCTGGCACATCTTATCTCTCTTGCAGGCCTTTCTTCTAAGGATTTTAAGATGTAAGATGATGTTACTGGATTACATACTATCCGTGCTTCGTCATTGACAAACTCACAGAACTCTTTAAAACTTGGGAAGTTCTCACCTAGATCTAACTGTTCAGTCACATAGTGATTCCATCTAGAAGCCACTTCTTCAGGTAGCTTAGTTAGCATCCTGTGGTTTTCTAGATAGTCGTTCAGTACTTCCAGTCCTTGAACATGTGGGATGGCATTGCTGCATGCTTGCAGGAAGTCACCATACTTTTGGAGTCTGAAGTGTTCTTTAGGACCTATTTTAGGCCAGTTATTCAGTTTGTCTCTAAAGGCTCTTTGTACTAAGAAAGAATGACCATATCTTGCATTTCATTTATCCCAAGCTTGCTTGTAGGCTTCTTCGTCTTTTCTATAGAAGTTACTTTCAAGAACTTCCTGTCTTCTCCACCAACATATCTCTGAAGGTAGAATAACTTGTAAACTGGACTGAAGCAATGATGCTCAATGATCATTTTCAAAGCTTGCCTTCCACTCTATAAACTTCATTACGTCTCCTGAAAATACAATGGGTTCCGGAACGGGAAGTCTAGCGAGGACTGTTCGCTGTGGTCTTGCTGGGACAATGGTTGTAACACTCTCCTGAGCACTGCCATGGCATCTAGGAATAGAATCACCCAGTTCTATTTTCTCACTTCCGAATTAGGTGAGTCCTTTTCTTCATCTTTTCCAGTACAGAGAGAGGATAAATTCACACACCTTTTTCCTAACACTGGACTAGGCCTCTCTTTGTTTTTTATGAGCAGTGATAGAAGGATAATAACTTATTTCTTCACTACATGCTGGAGATTTCCTTCCATTTTCCTGGGCATATGAAGGAAAGTAGGAGTCTGTTTCTTCACTTAGTACAGATTTGAACCTTTGACTACTCTGATTCATATCCTCCTCGTGTACTCTGAGTCTGGCTTCTATGATCCTAACTTCTTTCTGCCTTTCAAGACTTTTCATCTGTTGGCGCTGTCCCTCGATTTCAGCTTCCATCTGATGGCGTTGTGCATCCTTTTCAGCTTTCTTTTCAGCCATCAGTTGGCGCTGCGCCTCGATGGCAGCTTCCTTTTCAATTTCTGCTCTCTTGACAGCAATTTGTTCAGCTAATTCTTTTCTTTTGGCTGAAGTATTTGAGGACCCTGATATGTGGGTGGCACTTCTGCTAGCGAAGGAAGTCACACTTGAGATTGTGGTTCCACCTAAGGACTTGGCATAGTCTCTCATAAAAAGCTCATTCATTCTACTGTTTGCTTTAACTTCATCATAGTTTTCTGCAGATAGTTCTCTCATGAGCTTTACTAAATCTTTAGTGACCGCAGTACATGTGTCTATGTTCCTTACAATATCCTGGGAAGGTGTCGTAAATGACCGCAGGTTGATATATGCTGCCATAAGCTCTGATTCAGATTCTTCTACCGTCTCTACCCATATCACTCAAGTTCCTTTTTATACTTTCTTTCTTTAGCTTTCTACGAATGTCTTTAATGTATAATTTCCACTTCTCATGCATTCTGGCAAACTTTTTTCCTTTTTAATGCTGCTTCTTGCTCCAAATTTTCCAGCATCTTTGGGGTCTGTTTTCTGGCACGTGATAAACGTCTTAGTTCATCTGTTTGGGCTATATTTGTTTGAGGCAAGACTAATGCTGCATCAGAGTCTTCTACCTCAGACAGGTTCCCTTGCTCTTCAACTTCTACTCTATCTATCTTTGTATCCTCTAACAGTGGCATGGTAATACTAGGCTCAGACATTTTACTTTAAATGCTATAACAATCAATACAAATATTAAGAGTCCTTTCACTTTAAATGCAATATTGACAAATGCAAAAATAAATGCCTTTCACTTTAAATGCAAGAGTCCGTGTACAACAAACTGTCCTTTGTTTTACTTTAAAGTATTTTATCTGAACACAAAAATTTCTCTTTATGCCAAAGACTATATGCAATGATAAGTAATAAAGGAAAGCTCAGACCTTATTCTGAAGAGCAGGATACTGCGATCTGAAGGTTGCTGGAACAAATGTCTGTCTTAAAGGAGACTTGTCTTTTCTTGATGTGATGTGATGCTCTGTGCAGACACGCGATGCTCTTTGCAGACTTGCGATGCTCTGTGCAGACTTGCGATGCTCTGTGCAGACTTGCGATGCTCTGTGCAGACTTGCGATGCTCTGTGCAGACTTGCGATGCTCTGTGCAGACTTGCGATGCTCTGTGCAGACTTGCGATGCTCTGTGCAGACTTGCGATGCTCTGTGCAGACTTGCGATGCTCTGTGCAGACTTGCGATGCTCTGTGCAGACTTGCGATGATCTGTGCAGACTTGCGATGCGCTTCTGCAGGCTTTGGGCCTAGTGGCGGGAAACTAGCTGGCTGCAGTACGTGACCTCTTCGTGGATAGCGGTGCAGGCACTCTAGCTCTGGACTTTGGCCTCCCACCATGCGTCTCTTTCTCTCTCTAGGGATCACAGGAGGGTTGGAGCTCTTTCTTTGACTATCTTGCCTTTGCCGTTCTGCCACTTTAAGTGGCTGCAGTTTGACTAATGCACATGTTCTATGGCCTCTATGGTAGCTCCGCTGAGGGTGTCTTTGCTTGCTCACTCAGGGAACAGTTGCTGCGCGGCGGTATATGCTGGCGCTCTAATGCTCTTTTTACTGTGCAAGTTGAAGAGCGCTATCGCTTTGCCCTCTGAGGGTAATAGTTCCACTGTGGCAGGTGCAGCACTATGAAGTGCCTTTTGCGCTATGGCATTAGAATAATTTTGTTATCTCTGACTTTTAGTCTAACCAGACTGTCTATTACTCTGTAATTCCTCTTCTGTTCTATGGAAACAGTAGGTGTAAAGAGCAACCAAATGCTTGAAATAACTTCTTTATTAACTTCAACTTTTCTTCATATATAACACTGCCGCCTCCGCAGCAGATAGTCCATGTACATAACATGTGTTCAAAAGATATCACAAGATGGCGGTATGCATAAGATGGTGGTTCAACTGTTCAATCTTGTCATTCAACATAAAATGGTGGATATATTTCTCTCTTCAGTATCTGTACTCTCACTTTAGGTTATTTAGGCACTTTATGATCTCTCTGAGAGGTATATCTGAGGTCTAACTAATAGTTCTTCTTGCAGTATGCAGTTAGCAGTGACTATTTGCAGATTGGTTGAGTATGATCTGGTATGGTTGTATGCAATTTGGATTGCAATATGGAATCTGAATGCTTGCAATTGTATTTACAATTGAATTTAGTGGAACTGTAAGTAAACACACATATAACTGGTTCAGTATACAGTTCTAATCACAATACTAACGATATGAACATTATATAACTGTTCTAAATACCTATTTTGGCCTCTTGTTCCCACAAAAACACAGCTCTTAGTGGAGTGAATGTCTCTTCAGCTCCTGTCTCTGGTGAATAATGATTCTAGCAGCACCTGCTAGGGGAATTCCCAGACAGGCTGTGTGTGAGGCTGGCTGTGATTGGTGAAAACTCTTGCTGTGTGAGAAGCTGTGATTAGTCTAGACTTCTGCCCAACAATAACAGATTAACACTATGCTTTCTGTTGTTTCTGCTGTGTCACTGAGCTTACCTTACATTACAAAATGAATCTTAAAGGCATATTATCTTTTTCTGCTTCTGTGAACACAAAATATAACAATTATATGACATCCAAAACATGATGTCACAGTAAATAACTCTGCTTTCTGTTTTTAATACGTAAACATAGGAACTGTATTAAGGTTATTAATAGGTTTAGCTATATACACATATAAGCTATACTAGCAGCCTAGGACAGGTCTTAGTTGGCCAGCTACATGCTTAAATTCCAGTTCATACCTCATGGAGGCACCACTGGATGTTGTCCTAACCCAATGTGCACAGCTTGTGTCAAGGCTGAATATAGGTATGCTAAAACCGTTTGTTGCCTTGGTGCAGAAAGCGGGTGGGTGGTCACCAATTCCTCACTGGTACGTATCATATAAACCAGTCTTCAGAAGGCTGTGACAAACGTATCCTCTTCTGGCCATCTATCCTACACACAATCAAACACAGTGGCCTTTACTCCTGATCATTATAATTAGAGATGAGTGAAGTTTTGAAAAATTCAATTCGGCACCTAAGCCAAAGTTCGCTAAGAAATTTGATTTGCTCCGAATTAATTGGTCACAAATTGCTATAAATCGGGTCTACCCAAGCCAATTTTGCCTTGGGGTACGGCCAGACAGAGTGGCCATGCTGCAGTGAAGAACCATATGGCTAATTAGCCTGCAGCTGCCTGTAATTTAAAGGGGTTGTCCGAGTTATGAAATAAAAATATAGCACTGTAAATCTGATGGGCAGCAATATAGAACTGAGCTAAGCAAGTTTTAGGTAAAAAAAAAATTATATTTCCTCATTTCCCTGGTTCTCTTCTGGCCCTTTGTTTACCTGCAATAACAACAATCTCTGCCCCTCCGCCTGTTCTGCAAAGGGAGTGAATACAAGAGCTGCCCTGAGTGATGTGTCTGAATGCTGGGAGACTCTGCAGCATGTTGTATGTGTAGGACTACAGGTCCCAGCTGTACAATGACACTGCTAAGGGAGTGGATACAAGAGCTGCCCTGAGTGATGTGTCTGAATGCTGGGAGACTCTGCAGCATGTTGTATGTGTAGGACTACAGGTCCCAGCTGTACAATGACACTGCTCATATACACAGAACTCCTCTTGTCTTTGAGCTCCTGTGCCCAACATTTGTCTCCTCACTGCCTGCAGCTACTCAGTAAAGCCTTCAGCCCTGAGTCTGTGCTCCTGAAGGGGTTAATCTTTCCTGAAGTATCCAGTGGGAGGGAAACACAGGGCAGAGAGCAGCAGCAGAGGGCAGAGCAGGGGAGCGTGGCCAGCACAGTGAGGTCTGTACAGACACACATCTGATCTCTAAGGCTTTGTGCATCATCAGAGCAGGGAGAGAAGATGACAGGTCATGTGACCCTCAGTGAAATCTGAGAAACCAGCAACTGGAGATAAAGTAAGTCAATTGTAAAGTCCTGTCATTTGCCTAATTAGAAACATACAAAGAACAAAAAAATCGGACAACCCCTTTAATAATGAAGTCCGCACTCTATAGTCAGTCTTCATTGTTAAAGGCTGCGCGGAACCTTTAATGCACCTTGAAACAGGGGCAGTTGTTGGTACAGGGTTTGGCTGGTTAGGTGGGGGGACAATATGCATATTATTGCTGTTCTGGCCTGCCATCTCCTGCAGGTTATTTGACAGTAAACACAGACTATTAATCAGCTTTGGCATACCCACTTCTCCAACCCCAGCGCTCTCCTGTCCTACAGGTGGGAGCCCTTCTTCTGCCATCTGCTTTTCCTCCTTTTCCACATCATCTACTATTAATGAGAATTTGTCATCAGAAGTATCCAGATCCTCCTCTCTGCATCTTGCTGACTTTTCTAGAACCAGGAGACCAAGAAGAATGATTTGGAAGAAGTAAAGCCAGCAAAAGATGAGGATGGTCATCATTAAGACCTGCCCCCCTAAGGGGGCAGGTCTCCCTGCACTCTTCCTACACCCTCCCTGCACTCTTCCTACACCCTCCTTGCACTCTTCCTACACCCTCCCTGCAGTCTCCCTGCACTCTTCCTACACCCTCCTTGCACTCTTCCTACACCCTCCCTGCAGTCTCCCTGCACTCTTCCTACACCCTCCCTGCACTCTTCCTGCAGTCTCCCTGCACTCGTCCTACACCCTCCCTTCAGTCTCCCTGCACTTGTCCTACACCCTCCCTGCAGTCTCCCTGCACTCTTCCTACACCCTCCCTTCAGTCTCCCTGCACTCGTCCTACACCCTCCCTTCAGTCTCCCTGCACTCTTCCTACACCCTCCATGCAGTCTCCCTGCACTCGTCCTACACCCTCCCTGCAGTCTCCCTGCACTCTTCCTACACCCTCCCTGCACTCTTCCTATACCCTCCCTGCACTCTTCCTACACCCTCCCTGCACTCGTCCTACACCCTCCCTGCACTCTTCCTACACCCTCCCTGCAGTCTCCTTGCACTCTTCCTACACCCTCCCTTCAGTCTCCCTGCACTCTTCCTACACCCTCCCTGCAGTCTCCCTGCACTCTTCCTACACCCTCCCTGCACTCTTCCTACACCCTCCCTGCACTCTTCCTACACCCTCCCTGCACTCTTCCTACACCCTCCCTGCACTCTTCCTACACCCTCCCTGCACTCTTCCTACACCCTCCCTGCACTCGTCCTACACCCTCCCTTCAGTCTCCCTGCACTCGTCCTACACCCTCCCTTCAGTCTCCCTGCACTCTTCCTACACCCTCCCTGCAGTCTCCCTGCACTCTTCCTACACCCTCCCTGCACTCTTCCTACACCCTCCCTGCAGTCTTCCTGCAGTCTCCCTGCACTCGTCCTACACCCTCCCTTCAGTCTCCCTGCACTCTTCCTACACCCTCCCTGCAGTCTCCCTGCACTCTTCCTACACCCTCCCTGCAGTCTCCCTGCACTCTTCCTACACCCTCCCTTCAGTCTCCCTGCACTCGTCCTACACCCTCCCTGCAGTCTCCCTGCACTCGTCCTACACCCTCCATGCAGTCTCCCTGCACTCGTCCTACACCCTCCCTTCAGTCTCCCTGCACTCTTCCTACACCCTCCCTGCAGTCTCCCTGCACTCGTCCTACACCCTCCCTGCACTCTTCCTACACCCTCCCTGCACTCTTCCTACACCCTCCCTGCAGTCTCCCTGCACTCTTCCTACACCCTCCCTGCACTCTTCCTACACCCTCCCTGCACTCTTCCTACACCCTCCCTGCACTCTTCCTACACCCTCCCTGCACTCTTCCTACACCCTCCCTGCACTCGTCCTACACCCTCCCTTCAGTCTCCCTGCACTCGTCCTACACCCTCCCTGCACTCTTCCTACACCCTCCCTGCACTCTTCCTACACCCTCCCTGCAGTCTTCCTGCAGTCTCCCTGCACTCGTCCTACACCCTCCCTTCAGTCTCCCTGCACTCTTCCTACACCCTCCCTGCAGTCTCCCTGCACTCTTCCTACACCCTCCCTTCAGTCTCCCTGCACTCTTCCTACACCCTCCCTGCAGTCTCCCTGCACTCGTCCTACACCCTCCCTGCACTCTTCCTACACCCTCCCTGCACTCTTCCTACACCCTCCCTGCAGTCTCCCTGCACTCTTCCTACACCCTCCCTGCACTCTTCCTACACCCTCCCTGCACTCTTCCTACACCCTCCCTGCACTCTTCCTACACCCTCCCTGCACTCTTCCTACACCCTCCCTGCACTCGTCCTACACCCTCCCTTCAGTCTCCCTGCACTCGTCCTACACCCTCCCTGCAGTCTCCCTGCACTCTTCCTACACCCTCCCTGCACTCTTCCTACACCCTCCCTGCACTCTTCCTACACCCTCCCTGCACTCGTCCTACACCCTCCCTTCAGTCTCCCTGCACTCGTCCTACACCCTCCCTTCAGTCTCCCTGCACTCTTCCTACACCCTCCCTGCAGTCTCCCTGCACTCTTCCTACACCCTCCCTGCACTCTTCCTACACCCTCCCTGCAGTCTTCCTGCAGTCTCCCTGCACTCGTCCTACACCCTCCCTTCAGTCTCCCTGCACTCTTCCTACACCCTCCCTGCAGTCTCCCTGCACTCTTCCTACACCCTCCCTGCAGTCTCCCTGCACTCTTCCTACACCCTCCCTTCAGTCTCCCTGCACTCGTCCTACACCCTCCCTGCAGTCTCCCTGCACTCGTCCTACACCCTCCATGCAGTCTCCCTGCACTCGTCCTACACCCTCCCTTCAGTCTCCCTGCACTCTTCCTACACCCTCCCTGCAGTCTCCCTGCACTCGTCCTACACCCTCCCTGCACTCTTCCTACACCCTCCCTGCACTCTTCCTACACCCTCCCTGCAGTCTCCCTGCACTCTTCCTACACCCTCCCTGCACTCTTCCTACACCCTCCCTGCACTCTTCCTACACCCTCCCTGCACTCTTCCTACACCCTCCCTGCACTCTTCCTACACCCTCCCTGCACTCGTCCTACACCCTCCCTTCAGTCTCCCTGCACTCGTCCTACACCCTCCCTGCAGTCTCCCTGCACTCTTCCTACACCCTCCCTGCACTCTTCCTACACCCTCCCTGCAGTCTTCCTGCAGTCTCCCTGCACTCGTCCTACACCCTCCCTTCAGTCTCCCTGCACTCTTCCTACACCCTCCCTGCAGTCTCCCTGCACTCTTCCTACACCCTCCCTTCAGTCTCCCTGCACTCGTCCTACACCCTCCCTGCAGTCTCCCTGCACTCGTCCTACACCCTCCATGCAGTCTCCCTGCACTCGTCCTACACCCTCCCTTCAGTCTCCCTGCACTCTTCCTACACCCTCCCTGCAGTCTCCCTGCACTCGTCCTACACCCTCCCTGCACTCTTCCTACACCCTCCCTGCACTCTTCCTACACCCTCCCTGCAGTCTCCCTGCACTCTTCCTACACCCTCCTTGCACTCTTCCTACACCCTCCCTGCAGTCTCCCTGCACTCTTCCTACACCCTCCCTGCACTCTTCCTGCAGTCTCCCTGCACTCGTCCTACACCCTCCCTGCAGTCTCCCTGCACTCTTCCTACACCCTCCCTTCAGTCTCCCTGCACTCGTCCTACACCCTCCCTTCAGTCTCCCTGCACTCTTCCTACACCCTCCATGCAGTCTCCCTGCACTCGTCCTACACCCTCCCTGCAGTCTCCCTGCACTCGTCCTACACCCTCCATGCAGTCTCCCTGCACTCGTCCTACACCCTCCCTTCAGTCTCCCTGCACTCTTCCTACACCCTCCCTGCAGTCTCCCTGCACTCGTCCTACACCCTCCCTGCACTCTTCCTACACCCTCCCTGCACTCTTCCTACACCCTCCCTGCAGTCTCCCTGCACTCTTCCTACACCCTCCTTGCACTCTTCCTACACCCTCCTTGCACTCTTCCTACACCCTCCCTGCAGTCTCCCTGCACTCTTCCTACACCCTCCCTGCACTCTTCCTGCAGTCTCCCTGCACTCGTCCTACACCCTCCCTGCAGTCTCCCTGCACTCTTCCTACACCCTCCCTTCAGTCTCCCTGCACTCGTCCTACACCCTCCCTTCAGTCTCCCTGCACTCTTCCTACACCCTCCCTGCACTCTTCCTACACCCTCCCTGCACTCTTCCTACACCCTCCCTGCAGTCTCCCTGCACTCTTCCTACACCCTCCTTGCACTCTTCCTACACCCTCCCTGCAGTCTCCCTGCACTCTTCCTACACCCTCCCTGCACTCTTCCTGCAGTCTCCCTGCACTCGTCCTACACCCTCCCTGCAGTCTCCCTGCACTCTTCCTACACCCTCCCTTCAGTCTCCCTGCACTCGTCCTACACCCTCCCTTCAGTCTCCCTGCACTCTTCCTACACCCTCCATGCAGTCTCCCTGCACTCGTCCTACACCCTCCCTGCAGTCTCCCTGCACTCTTCCTACACCCTCCCTGCAGTCTCCCTGCACTCTTCCTACACCCTCCCTGCACTCTTCCTACACCCTCCCTGCACTCTTCCTACACCCTCCCTGCACTCTTCCTACACCCTCCCTGCACTCGTCCTACACCCTCCCTGCACTCTTCCTACACCCTCCCTGCAGTCTCCTTGCACTCTTCCTACACCCTCCCTTCAGTCTCCCTGCACTCTTCCTACACCCTCCCTGCAGTCTCCCTGCACTCTTCCTACACCCTCCCTGCACTCTTCCTACACCCTCCCTGCACTCTTCCTACACCCTCCCTGCACTCTTCCTACACCCTCCCTGCACTCGTCCTACACCCTCCCTTCAGTCTCCCTGCACTCGTCCTACACCCTCCCTTCAGTCTCCCTGCACTCTTCCTACACCCTCCCTGCAGTCTCCCTGCACTCTTCCTACACCCTCCCTGCACTCTTCCTACACCCTCCCTGCAGTCTTCCTGCAGTCTCCCTGCACTCGTCCTACACCCTCCCTTCAGTCTCCCTGCACTCTTCCTACACCCTCCCTTCAGTCTCCCTGCACTCTTCCTACACCCTCCCTTCAGTCTCCCTGCACTCGTCCTACACCCTCCCTGCAGTCTCCCTGCACTCGTCCTACACCCTCCATGCAGTCTCCCTGCACTCGTCCTACACCCTCCCTTCAGTCTCCCTGCACTCTTCCTACACCCTCCCTGCAGTCTCCCTGCACTCTTCCTACACCCTCCCTGCAGTCTCCCTGCACTCTTCCTACACCCTCCCTGCAGTCTCCCTGCACTCGTCCTACACCCTCCCTGCACTCTTCCTACACCCTCCCTGCACTCTTCCTACACCCTCCCTGCACTCTTCCTACACCCTCCCTGCACTCTTCCTACACCCTCCCTGCACTCGTCCTACACCCTCCCTGCAGTCTCCCTGCACTCTTCCTACACCCTCCCTGCACTCTTCCTACACCCTCCCTGCAGTCTCCCTGCACTCTTCCTACACCCTCCCTGCACTCTTCCTACACCCTCCCTGCAGTCTTCCTGCAGTCTCCCTGCACTCGTCCTACACCCTCCCTGCACTCTTCCTACACCCTCCCTTCAGTCTCCCTGCACTCTTCCTACACCCTCCCTTCAGTCTCCCTGCACTCTTCCTACACCCTCCCTGCAGTCTCCCTGCACTCTCCCTTCTTCATTATTATTCTATTAATAATTTTCAGCGACCCGGTCCCCAGCTCATGAGCACTTGCCACATCTTTCCCTATGCTCCGCTCACAGGACAATGGCAGGGATGAGGGTTTTATAGGGCTGTGACATCACAGGGGTTGGCTATCTGCACAGCATTACGTTCCCGGGCTTGTCTCCTCTTCTCTTAGTTTCACTTGGTAACACATGTATCCACCATTTTAGGAAAACCTGATTCGTTTCCATGAGGCCTGAGGAAATTCGGATTTGTTTAGAATCAAAGTTTTCCTAAACTTTGGACCCAATTCTGCTTTGAATGCTTCTCTTTGCTCAACACTAATTATCTCAAAGTTTTTATACATGTGGATACAAGTATTGGGTATTGCAGACACAGGTCTCTTGTGATCAGGAGTTCACATACAGATCTGTAGTTCCAGGGGACTGTCCCCAAATGTCCAGACAATCTCCTTCATTGTGAGCTCACTATTCCAGGGTGTCCAGATCTGTGCTGGTCCATGGTTGGTTTTCTTTATCAGACCCAGGTGTAGAATTGTAGAAGGCGTAGCACCCTAAACCATAGACTACCGATCTTACAGAACTAGATTTTTTACATTCCTCATGGTTATTCCTTACCTTTGAGCAGTTCTCAAATAGCTTCACTTATCCTCTCCTAATATGACAGACAGGATGTTCTGTCTCGTTGAAACTTTGCCTATGACATTTGTCCTTTAGGCTTTTGCCCCTTGGTATTCCTCCAGTGGTGCTGCCATGTGGGATGAATAGATCCCTTATAGATTGTAAGTAGGGATGAGCGAACCCGAACTGTATAGTTCGGGTTCGTTCCGAATTTTGGGGTGTCCGTGACACGGACCCGAACCCGAACATTTTCGTAAAAGTTCGGGTTCGGTGTTCGGCGCTTTCTTGGCGCTTTTTGAAAGGCTGCAAAGCAGCCAATCAACAAGCGTCATACTACTTGCCCCAAGAGGCCATCACAGCCATGCCTACTATTGGCATGGCTGTGATTGGCCAGTGCAGCATGTGACCCAGCCTCTATATAAGCTTGGGTCACGTAGCGCCGCACGTCACTCTGCTATGATCAGTATAGGGAGAGGTTGCAGCTGCGACGTTAGGGCGAGATTAGGCAGATTAACTCCTCCAAAAGACTTCATTCTGTGATCGATCTCCAGCTGTGGATCATTGAACTGCCGCTATTTAATTGCTCATTTTTTTTTTTAGGCTGCCCAGAGCGTTTTTATATCACTTTTTTCTGGGGTAATCAGCGGACATTTTGTGGCTTGTGGTGCGCCAGCACGAGATATCACCAAGTCCATTTAACCATCAACAGTCTGATTATTTTTTGGATAAATCACTGAAGAAAATGCACCAAAAGGATATGTCACTGACTAAACTAGCTGGTCATGCAAGCAGATATTAAAAGCTGAGACTTTCGCCAATATGTTCCTGTCAGGAAGATATCGGAGCCCATCATTGCACCACGTCACGGTCACTCAGCATGGCAAAGGGTCCTACCACTACGCTTGGTGTGAACACGGTCTGAAGGTGATATGATCCAGCTCACAGCCCAGCCTGCACACAAATGCCTAGCAGGACAGCCAGTGCAATGTGAACAAAGCCAGACTGTGAGCCTGACCCATATCAGACCCTGTGATGAAGGATTCCAGGTGCAAAGGAATGTTCAATTGCCAGATGAAGGCACATTCAAGACATATAAAACAAAATCACTGTAGAATTGCAGTGGCCAATATGGCGGAACTGCTCAGACCCCAAACACTGTAGCGTGTTTCTCATTGGGCGAGCAGTCCCATCGCATGTGAACCACAGAAATATCGTGGCAGATATGGAGGAGCTGCTCAAACCCCAAACACTGTAGCGTGTTTCTCATTGGGGGAGCAGTCCCACCGCATGTGGACCGCAGCAAACGACCATCCCGAGCAATTAATGCGTACAAAGGAGGACGCCAGCGCGGTCCACATGCACCACAAAAGCATCCGCACAATGCTCTGCCTGTGCAGGATGCTTTTGTGGTGCATGTGGACCGCGCTGGCGTCCTCCTTTGTACGCATTAATTGCTCGGGATGGTCGTTTGCTGCGGTCCACATGCGGTGGGACTGCTCGCCCAATGAGAAACAAGCTACAGTGTTTGGGGTCTGAGCAGTTCCGCCATATTGGCCACTGCAATTCTACAGTGATTCTGATTATTTTTTGGCCATATACTACATCAGGTGCAGGCTGAGCCTGTGTCACCCAAGTGCATTTAACCATCGACAGTCTGATTATTTTTTGGCCATATACTACATCAGCTGCAGGCTGAGCCTATGTCACCCAAGTGCATTTAACCATCAACAGTCTGGTTATTTTTTGGCCATATACTACATCTGGTGCAGGCTGAGCCTGTCACCCAGCGCCTAAAAAATAGGCCTCACATTTCTATTCAACCAAATCTGCACTGTTTTAGCTGGTCAAGTTATTTGTAGTGACCGTAAAAGCAGACTTTTTGTTCTGGGTTGAAAAACTATTCCCAAATTTTGCCATTCTCAAAATAAGTAGTTTCTGCTATATCAGGCCTACTTTAAATCTATCCCAAAAAGGATATCTTACATTGAAGGTGCTGATAGTGTCATTCAGAAAAACCTAAGACACACGCTAGCGTGCTGATAGAAGTGTCATTCTGTGATTAAACCTATAACTGTCACACAGCGCAAAAAAAAATAGGCCTCACATTTCTATTCAACCAAATCTGCACTGTTTTATCTGGTCAAGTTATTTGTAGTGACCGTAAAAGCACAGTTTTTGTTCTGGGTTGAAAAACTATTCCCGACATGTCAGAGCTGCTGCATAAAGTGCGGGCCGTCTGTTCGCGCTTCCGGCGTTCACACCCTGCCGCTGCTCGCCTGTCTGCGCTACAGCGTAACTTCGGCCTTCCCGCTCACCGCCTCATATGCGACGTGCCCACCAGGTGGAACTCCACCTTGCACATGCTGGACAGACTGTGCGAGCAGCAGCAGGCCATAGTGGAGTTTCAGCTGCAGCACGCACGGGTCAGTCGCACTGCGAAACAGCACCACTTCACCACCAATGACTGGGCCTCCATGCGAGACCTGTGTGCCCTGTTGCGCTGTTTCGAGTACTCCACCAACATGGCCAGTGGCGATGACGCCGTTATCAGCGTTACAATACCACTTCTATGTTTCCTTGAGAAAACACTTAGGGCGATGATGGAAGAGGAGGTGGCCCAGGAGGAAGAGGGGTCATTTTTAGCACTTTCAGGCCAGTCTCTTCGAAGTGACTCAGAGGGAGGTTTTTTGCAACAGCAGAGGCCAGGTACAAATGTGGCCAGACAGGGCCCACTACTGGAGGAGGAGGAGGACGAGGATGAGGTGGAGGAGGATGAGGATGAAGCATGTTCACAGCGGGCTGGCACCCAACGCAGCTCGGGCCCATCACTGGTGCGTGGCTGGGGGGAAACACAGGACGATGACGATACGCCTCCCACAGAGGACAGCTTGTCCTTACCTCTGGGCAGCCTGGCACACATGAGCGACTACATGCTGCAGTGCCTGCGCAACGACAGCAGAGTTGCCCACATTTTAACGTGTGCGGACTACTGGGTTGCCACCCTGCTGGATCCCCGGTACAAAGACAATGTGCCCACCTTACTTCCTACACTGGAGCGTGATAGGAAGATGCGCGAGTACAAGCGCACGTTGGTAGACGCGCTACTGAGAGCATTCCCAAATGTCACAGGGGAACAAGTGGAAGCCCAAGGCGAAGGCAGAGGAGGAGCAAGAGGTCGCCAACGCAGCTGTGTCACGGCCAGCTCCTCTGAGGGCAGGGTTAGCATGGCAGAGATGTGGAAAAGTTTTGTCACCACGCCACAGCTAACTGCACCACCACCTGATACGGAACGTGTTAGCAGGAGGCAACATTTCACTAACATGGTGGAACAGTACCTGTGCACACCCCTCCACGTACTGATTGATGGTTCGGCCCCATTCAACTTCTGGGTTTCCAAATTGTCCACGTGGCCAGAGCTAGCCTTTTTTATGCCTTGGAGGTGCTGGCCTGCGCGGCGGCCAGCGTTTTGTCTGAACGTGTATTCAGCACGGCAGGGGGCGCCATTACAGACAAACGCAGCCGCCTGTCTACAGCCAATGTGGACAAGCTGACGTTCATAAAAATGTACCAGGCATGGATCCCACAGGACCTGTCCATCCCTTGTGCAGATTAGACATTAACTACCTCCCCTTAACAATATATTATTCTACTCCAGGGCACTTCCTCATTCAATCCTATTTTTATTTTCATTTTACCATTATATTGCGGGGCAACCCAAAGTTGAATGAACCTCTCCTCTGTCTGGGTGCCGGGGCCTAAATGTGTGACAGTGGCCTGTTCCAGTGGTGGGTGACGTGAAGCCTGATTCTCTGCTATGACATGAAGACAGATTCTGTGCTGACATGAAGCCTGAATCTCTGTTTCGGGACCTCTCTCCTCTGTCTGGGTGCCTGGGCCTAAATATGTGACAGTGGCCTGTTCCAGTGGTGGGTGACATGAAGCCTGATTCTCTGCTATGACATGAAGACAGATTCTGTGCTGACATAAGGCCAGATTCTCTGTTACGGGACCTCTCTCCTCTGTCTGGGTGCCGGGGCCTAAATGTGTGACAGTGGCCTGTTCCAGTGGTGGGTGACGTGAAGCCTGATTCTCTGCTATGACATGAAGCCAGATTCTGTGCTGACATCAGGCCATATTCTCTGTTACGGGACCTCTCTCCTCTGTCTGGGTGCCGGGGCCTAAATGTGTGACAGTGGCCTGTTCCAGTGGTGGGTGACGTGAAGCCAGATTCTCTGTTACGGGACCTCTCTCCTCTGTCTGGGTGCCGGGGCCTAAATGTGTGACAGTGGCCTGTTCCAGTGGTGGGTGACGTGAAGCCTGATTCTCTGCTATGACATGAAGACAGATTCTGCGCTGACATAAGGCCAGATTCTCTGTTACGGGACCTCTCTCCTCTGTCTGGGTGCCGGGGCCTAAATGTGTGACAGTGGCCTGTTCCAGTGGTGGGTGACGTGAAGCCTGATTCTCTGCTATGACGTGAAGACTGATTCTGCGCTGACATGAAGCCAGATTCTCTGTTACGGGACCTCTCTCCTCTGTCTGGGTGCCGGGGCCTAAATGTGTGACAGTGGCCTGTTCCAGTGGTGGGTGACGTGAAGCCTGATTCTCTGCTATGACATGAAGCCAGATTCTGTGCTGACATCAGGCCAGATTCTCTGTTACGGGACCTCTCTCCTCTGTCTGGGTGCCGGGGCCTAAATGTGTGACAGTGGCCTGTTCCAGTGGTGGGTGACGTGAAGCCAGATTCTCTGTTACGGGACCTCTCTCCTCTGTCTGGGTGCCGGGGCCTAAATGTGTGACAGTGGCCTGTTCCAGTGGTGGGTGACGTGAAGCCTGATTCTCTGTTACGGGACCTCTCTCCTCTGTCTGGGTGCCGGGGCCTAAATGTGTGACAGTGGCCTGTTCCAGTGGTGGGTGACGTGAAGCCTGATTCTCTGCTATGACATGAATACTGATTCTGCGCTGACATAAGGCCAGATTCTCTGTTACGGGACCTCTCTCCTCTGTCTGGGTGCCGGGGCCTAAATGTGTGACAGTGGCCTGTTCCAGTGGTGGGTGACGTGAAGCCTGATTCTCTGCTATAGCATGAAGAGACTGATTCTCTGCTGATATGAAGCCAGATTCTTTGCTATGGCATGAAGAGACTGATTCTCTGCTGATGTGAAGCCAGATTCTCTGCTATTTGACCTCTGTCCAATTGATATTGGTTAATTTTTTATTTATTTTTTTAATTTTAATTCATTTCCCTATCCACATTTGTTTGCAGGGGATTTACCTACATGTTGCTGCCTTTTGCAGCCCTCTAGCTCTTTCCTGGGCTGTTTTACAGCCTTTTTAGTGCCCAAAAGTTCGGGTCCCTATTGACTTCAATGGGGTTCGGGTTCGGGACGAAGTTCGGGTCGGGTTCGGATCCCGAACCCGAACATTTCCGGGAAGTTCGGCCGAACTTCTCGAACCCGAACATCCAGGTGTTCGCTCAACTCTAATTGTAAGCTCTTGTGGGCAGGGACCCCTCTGTCTGTTAATAGTTTATATTTGTGTAACCCTAGTTGGATGTACAGCGCTTTATGACGCTTTAAAATAAATAATAACTGGAAAAGAGGACTTGCGCGTACCAGTAATTGGATTTCCAGGAGTCCCTCATGGCTTCACGCTTACATTCCTAAAGTTTAGCATATGTAGGATCCCTGTTGGTGGTCAAAATCAGTTGCATCCATACTGGTGTAGTAATTTGGAAAACACTGGTGTGGGGTGGTAAGAAGGGCTTTTGGCCTCTGCTGTCCCAGGAAGGTCAAGATGGCAACCTCAAGTGGTGCTGTCATGAGGGACTCCTGGAAGTCCAATTACCAGTATTTATCAGTAATTCCCCTTTTCACCTGACTCAACCCTAGCCCAAGAAAAAACACTTTGTGCCAGATTACTTTTAATAAAGATTTGCAAACTTTAAGGGCAACCCCCATTTTGCACATGAAATTGCATATTTGTGTCTTTTTGCTACACAGTAAAAGTATGTGGCAATGACAGGTCCCACAAGGCCAAGTTAAGATGATTGATGGCAGTTTTTGGGTCACACCAGGTATCTACACCGGCTCCTAGCTGGTGGAGTTCAGATTTTGGCCCCCAAACTTGCCAATAGCTCCAGAATTTTTAATGGGCGTGCACCTCTTGATGATTATGGCGCATCTGATGCCACCGTAAACAAGATGAAGACTGGCATTAAAACTGTCTGCGTTAATAAATCCCCCTAATATGTCTTATTAGAAGCTCTTCTCGCTCCACCATGCTAAATACATGTGTGATCTTCTGGAGCTTGTCCTTGGTCCATCATCTCATGCTTGGCTCAGGAAACTACTTGTCCTTGTTGGTCATCCTGATAATTCATGGTCTTTTCTGCTCACGTAGAACATTCTACAGAACTTCTCCAGCTATCCGGTGACATATACAAATGTGTTTCACATCTATTAAATCAGGGTCAAGATCTGAGCATGATTAATTGTACGGTAAAAGAAGAGCCCTATGTGCTGCATGATGAGCGACAGGAGGACGTTCCTGCAGAGATGGAAGAGTGGAAGGAGGACATCCCTGCAGATAACCCCCCAGGTGAGTGGTAACCACTAAATAAAGCAGAGAAGATTGACAGCTTCTCCTTCACTAGATGAAGCCATCACTGCTGTCAGGTAAATATCCTGTGGATGGAAATGTGATCTTGTTCTATGTGACGACACCTGATCTGCATTTAAGATGTGGACATAGAGATAGAGCTAACGACAGAAATCTTTATCTGCATAAGGACGGAGGGAAAAGCCCGCTGAAAAAGGTCTAATTACAGACCGAAACGTCCGGGGAAGATAATGTGGCTTTAAGATTTTTTCTACTCCTGGATATGAATAATACTGTATGGAAATAGAAGTAATGTCAACCTGTCTTTGACCATTAAAAAGAATTGCATATACTTTAACTGGAGTGCCGTGGATATTCCTATTTTCAGATGATTCTTCTCTCACGAGCACCCAGATTACAGCATTGGAGTGCAGATCGCATATTTTTATAATTACCACAGTGTATAACATCCAGCCTCTAGCCGTGCAGTCTACCATTGCCACAGTGTATAACATCCAGCCTCTAGCCATGCAGTCTACCATTACCACAGTGTATAACATCCAGCCTCTAGCCATGCAGTCTACCATTACCACAGTGTATAACATCCAGCCTCTAGCCATGCAGTCTGCCATTACCACAGGTGTATAACATCCAGCCTCTAGCCATGCAGTCTACCATTACCACAGGTGTACAACATCCAGCCTCTAGCCGTGCAGTCTGCCATTACCACAGTGTATAACATCCAGCCTCTAGCCGTGCAGTCTGCCATTACCACAGTGTATAACATCCAGTCTCTAGCCGTGCAGTCTGCCATTACCACAGTGTATAACATCCAACCTCTAGCCATGCAGTCTGCCATTACCACAGGTGTATAACATCCAGCCTCTAGCCATGCAGTCTACCATTACCACAGTGTATAACATCCAGCCTCTAGCCATGCAGTCTACCATTACCACAGTGTATAACATCCAACCTCTAGCCATGCAGTCTGCCATTACCACAGGTGTATAACATCCAGCCTCTAGCCATGCAGTCTACCATTACCACAGTGTATAACATCCAGCCTCTAGCCATGCAGTCTACCATTACCACAGTTGTATAACATCCAGCCTCTAGCCATGCAGTCTACCATTACCACAGTGTATAACATCCAACCTCTAGCCATGCAGTCTGCCATTACCACAGGTGTATAACATCCAGCCTCTAGCCATGCAGTCTACCATTACCACAGTGTATAACATCCAGCCTCTAGCCATGCAGTCTACCATTGCCACAGGTGTACAACATCCAGCCTCTAGCCGTGCAGTCTTCCATTACCACAGTGTATAACATCCAGCCCCAGCCTCTAGCCGTGCAGTCTACCATTGCCACAGGTGTACAACATCCAGCCTCTAGCCATGCAGTCTGCCATTACCACAGTGTATAACATCCAGTCTCTAGCCATGGAGTCTACCATTACCACAGTGTATAACATCCAGCCTCTAGCCGTGCAGTCTACCATTACCACAGTGTATAACAACCAGCCTCTAGCCGTGCAGTCTACCATTACCACAGTGTATAACATCCAGTCTCTAGCCATGCAGTCTGCCATTACCACAGTGTATAACATCCAGCCTCTAGCCATGCAGTCTACCATTACCACAGTGTATAACATCCAGCCTCTAGCCGTGCAGTCTACCATTACCACAGTGTATAACAGCCAGCCTCTAGCCGTGCAGTCTACCATTACCACCGTGTATCACATCCAGCCTCTAGCCATGCAGTCTACCATTACCACAGTGTATAACAACCAGCCTCTAGCCGTGCAGTCTACCATTACCACAGTGTATAACATCCAGCCTCTAGCCGTGCAGTCTACCATTACCACAGGTGTATAACATCCAGTCTCTAGCCATGCAGTCTACCAATACCACAGTGTATAACATCCAGCCTCTAGCCATGCAGTCTACCATTACCACAGTGTATAACATCCAGCCTCTAGCCATGCAGTCTACCATTACCACCGTGTATCACATCCTGTGAGAGGAGCTGTGTTTCTGGCTCTGTGCTGCACTCTGTGAGAGGATCGAGAGCCTGACATCGTGTGCTGGGGGATATGCTGCCCTTTCCCCAGGGGGTGGCATGTTCTCCCGGTATGGATCCTCGAGCCCCCGACTGCCGCCAGGAGCAGCAGAGATCCACTGCAGAAATCCCTGTGTGACTCCAGCAATGCAGCGGGTGGGGTCAGGAGAGGTCCTGGGAGGAAAACAAGCCTAGGATCCTCTCTGGACTCCTCTTCAGAGCAGATAACTCTGCACCCGGGAAAGCTGGATGATAAAGAAAGGCCCGCTGCTGAGCAGGCAGCGGGTGACCAGAGAGCAGAGCCGGCGGCTCAGGTTGCTGAACAAGCAGCCTGCGAAGTCTCTGGACCAGCTGCAGGAATGGAGCCTGGAACCCCAAAGGGTGAGGTATGTGAGGCTAGGAGTAGTGTTTCTGTGCCTCAGCCCAGAAGGGAGGCTTCAGGTGTAACTAGCAGGGACTTAGCTCCTGGTGTTTCTGGTTCTCCTGGTATCTCCTCTGGTGTACAAGCTGGAGAGGCCAGGAGACTGTTTAATTGGGGTGTCATGGGCCCCACTGAAACCCCCTCATTATACTCATCAAGGGTGGCGTATTTTTTAAACCAGTATGAGGAGGTAAAGAAGCAATTAAAATGACTTAAATGGGAGTATAAGAATGTGAAAGTTCAGGACAACATGTTACCAAGAAGTAAAAGAGCGGTCCTCTCCTCCAGGCTGGAGAAGCTGGAGGAGGAGATTGCGACTTTGGAGGAAAAGAGGGCCTCTATAGTGAAAAATGGAGGGTCGTTTATTGAAAAATTCAAAAATGACTGTCTGTTTGAAAGCATGTCTGGCTCCAGTCCGTTAGGGCTGCGGTCTGGAAGCCAGAGGAAGGTGAAGGAGTTGGCGGTGGAATCAGAGGTGGACTCATTACCGGGTGGCCAAGGGGACCCCTCTGAACCAGTTATGTCATCCTCTGGGGATGAAGGCAGGTCTGGGGGGAGACTAATGGTGGAGATCAGGTAGCTGGAATCCCCAGTGGGCAAATTGTATTTCGGTGACGAGGAGGTCCCGGAGGACGAGGTGGTAAAAGAAAAGAAAAAGAAGATCATAGAAGAAGAAGTATTACGTTTTGTGCCTTCTGAACCCATTGCTGAGCCCAGCCCGGTTCCTGTAGTGGAATCGGGCCAAACAGCACGGGAGAATGAATCTGAGATGGTGGCAGAAGGTGTCCCCCTTTCCTGCAGTGGAAAGGAGAACACAGGAGCAGACAGGGTTAAAACCCCTGACAGTGTTGCGGACAAGGTGAAGGATGGAATGGCTGCGGACAAGGCTCAGAAAAAGGCAATTGAAAGGGCCAGAGCAAAATCTGGAAGGTTTATAAAGAAACCAGTAAAGAAACCATTAAAGTCTGTGGAGGTTGCAGAATCTTCAGGGACTGTGCGGGCTGCAGAGAGGGTGAGGGGTGTGGGGGATAAGAAGTCCTCCGCAGTTCCTGAAATGGGGGGCCCTTCAAACCCTGCCCCCAATGACGCCAGTACTTCTCTAGGCAGGGGCGTACATAAAAATCATTGGGCCCCATAGCAAGAATCTGAATTGGGCCCCTAACCCCTGGCCCATCCCACCTCCTGCCCTGGCTCCTCCTCCCCTGCCACACCCCTATTTGCCAATTCCGGTATCCTAAGGGTTAAAGGGGGCTATCTAACCCCTATTATGCCCCCCAAAATGCCCAGGCACCGCATACAGATAATACTTATGCCCAATGGGGGGGCTGCGTCGGAAATGAGCCTCCCTAGAGTCACCCACGATGCTAGGGAGGCTCGTTCCCATCGTGGCCTGCTATTGACTGCCCCACCATGTCGCTGGATGTTTTCATCTGCGTGACGGGAGGCAGTGGCGACACTGCGGGCGCCGGGGAATGAGGTAAGTAAGGTGGCCGGGCATTTTGGGGGGCATTATATATAGCCCCTTTCACTGCTGCTGATGCTGAGTGTGCACATACATAGCCACCAATCATATCTCGCCCGCAAGGTGACTGAGTGCTGGGGGGCCCTGTGGGCTCATAGAGGACTCAGGAGTACAGTGAGTAGGAGGAAAGCACATTGTCCTCCTGAGTCCTCTATGAGCCCAATGCTTGCTGCTGCCTTCCCCCCATCAAGAATACCCACCCTGGTACACCTATATGAAGACCTCTTACTGTATGTGGCACACACGTCTGTTTATTCTAGCCCCCGGGTTCTATGTCCACTGACCGGAGCGGTCCTTCCTTCATTATGGGCTGCACTCACTGGCACACTGATGATTTTTCTTGAGGGCGGCAGTCAGATGGCAGGCACTGCTCTGTTCCTACTGTGCCAGCTATACACTGGCCAATCAGCAGCAGGATCTTTGCACTGCTAAAAGCTGATTGGCCAGTGTGAAATGCAGATGAGCGCAGGCTCAGCCTGGAGGAGGGAGGGAGCCCGCAGCCCAGAGGTCAGACAGGGAGGGGTGGCGTGTCGTCTCGTCAACCAAGGGGGGGCCCGGGGTAGGAGCCGGAGGGAGAAAAAAACAAGTGGGTGGTCCACGGGACTCCTCCTATGAATAAACTGTCAGTCACAATGTTATGCAGAGTAGGGGGCGGGGCCATCCATGCGCTCCGGGCCCCCCTGTGCCGCGGGCCCCATAGCAACGGCGTGGTCTGCCTATATTGGCGGTACGCCACTGTCTCTAGGGAACCCGACCAGTCTGAGGGGAGTGAAGAGCGATGATATTGTAAGCTAGGTAAAAGTTGTTGCGAGTGGTAACTTATGAGAGTATGAATGAGAACATTGTTACAAATAAGGATGCAAATAGTGAAATGGATGGTGAGGCAAATGAAGATATAACTGGTGAGAGCATGAATGAGGAATTGGTAGCTGCTTATGCAGCAGATACGGAAGTCGAGGAGGAAGAGGCTGACGGGAGGAGGCAGGTTGCAAGGGAAGCAGGGGATTGTGTAAGTCCAAATAGGAGATCATATGCTAGTGTGGCTGCAGGTGACTCTTTGCCCAGGGAATCAGGTAATGGTAACTTGCAACGGCGCCTCTTGGAGGCTTTGAGGAAGGGGAAAGAGACTTCCATGCAGGTGTAGGGTGAACCGGTTAATCTGTCTTTTTGGACAGAGAGACATGGTCTGAGAACCTTCCGAGAGGAAAGAGCGGGAGACACCGTTTGGTCTCTCCCTACATCCGGGGGGAGCCGTAGGAATGTGGCCCGTCTCTCTTGGAGGAGTGAAGAAGCAACGCCTTCTAGGAAAGACGTTGTGGAGCTTCTCCTGTGGGGATGGGCTTTGTGGCAAATGACATCTTTGCCCTAATCCATCCCTACGGCACCAAGAGTTTCGATGTTAGTTTTGTTAGACCAGAGGGGTTTGAACTGCTTACACACAAAAATACCTCTATGCACTAGGTGTGTGTGTGCAGAGATACAGTCCTGATCAAAAGTTTAAGACCACTTGAAAAATGGCAAAAAATCCTATGTATCATGGCTGGATCTTCACAAGGTTCCAAGTAGAGCTTCAACATGCAACAAGAAGAGATGGGAGGGAGACAAAACATTTTTTGAGCATTCAATTAATAGAAAACAACGAATAAACTGAAACAGGCTGTTTTTCAGTTGATCCACAGTTTAGGACCACATGCCTTTAGGCCAAATCTGTGAAAAGATGTGGATTCATTGTCATCTTCTGTCAGGTAGTCACACGTTGTGATGGCAAAGGCCAAAAAACTCTCCCTTTTTGAAGGTGATCGGGTTGTTGAGCTGCATAGGCAGGGTCTCTCACAGCCGCCATCGCTGCTGAGGTGGGACGCAGGAAGACAGTCATTTGGAATTTCTTAAATGATCCTGAGGGTCATGGAACAAAAAGTCAAGTGGAAAAAATGTCCTCAGCACTGAGCCGGAGGATCCAATTGGCTGTCCGTCAAGACACTGGACGATCCTCGACCCAAATTAAGGCCCTTACTGGTGCTGACTGCAGCCCCATAACCATCAGACGGCATCTGAGACTGAAGGGCTTCAAAAACAGAAAACGTCTTCAAAGACCTTGTCTCCTTGAACGCCACAGAACTGCTCGTTTGGACTTTGCAAGAGAGCACCAAACATGGGACATTCAAAGGTGGAAGAAAGTTTTATTCTCTGATGAGAAAAAATGTAACCTTGATGGTTTCCAACATTACTGGCCTGACAAGCAGATCCCACCTGAGATGTTTTCTACGCGCCACAGTGGAGGGGGCGCCATAATGGTCTGGGGGGCTTTTTCCTTCAGTGGAACAATGGAGCTTCAGGAAGTGCAGGGGCGTCAAACGGCCGCTGGCTATGGCCAGATGTTGCAGAGAGCATTCCTCATGACTGAGGGCCCTCGTCTGTGTGGTAACAGGACAATGCTACAGTACACAATGCCCACAGGACAAGGGACTTCTTCCAGAAGAATAACATCACTCTTTTGGCCCATCCTGCGTGTTCCCCTGATCTAAATCCAATTGAGAACCTTTGGGGATGGATGGCAAGTGAAGTTTACAAAAATGGACAACAGTTCCAGACAGTAGATGGCCTTCGTGCGGCCGTCTTCATCACATAGAAACATAGAATGTGTTGGCAGATAAGAACCATTTGGCCCATCTAGTCTGCCCAATATATCTGAATACTATGGATAGCCCCTGGCCCTATCTTATATGAAGGATGGCCTTATGCCTATCCCATGCATGCATAAACTCCTTCACTGTATTTGCAGCTACCACTTCTGCAGGAAGGCTATTCCATGCATCCACTACTCTCTCAGTAAAGTAATACTTCCTGATATTACTGTTAACCCTTTGCCCCTCTAATTTAACACTATGTCCTCTTGTAGCAGTTTTTCTTCTTGTAAATCTTCTCTCCTCTTTCACCTTGTTGATTCCCTTTATGTATTTAGAAGTTTCTCTCATCTCCCCTCTGTCTCGTCTTTCTTCCAAGCTATACATGTTAAGGTCCTTTAACCTTTCCTGGTAAGTTTTATCCTGCAATCCATGGACCAGTTTAGTAGCTCTTCTCTGAACTCTCTCCAAAGTATCACTATCCTTCTGGAGATATGGTCTCCAGTACTGAGCACAATACTCCAGATGAGGTCTCGCCAGTGTTCTGTAGAGCGGCATGAGCGCCCCCCTCTGTCTACTGGTAATGCCTCTCCCTATACACCCCAGCATTCTGCTAGCATTTCCTGATGCTCTATGACATGGTCTGCCTACCTTTAAGTCTTAAAGAAATAATGACCCCTAAATCCCTTTCTTCAGATACTGAGGCCAGGACTGTATCACTGATTGTATATTCTGCTCTTGGGTTTTTACGCCCCAGGTGCATTATTTTGCACTTATCCACATTAAAATTTAGTTGCCAGATTTTTGACCATTCCTCTAGTTTTCCTAAGTCCTTTTCCATTTGGTGTATCCCTCCAGGAACATCAACCCTGTTACAAATCTTTGTGTCATCAGCAAAAAGACACACCTTACCATCGAGGCCTTCTGCAATTTCGCTGATAAAGATATTAAACAATATGGGTCCCAGAACAGATCCCTGAGGTACCCCACTGGTAACAAGACCATGGTCTGAATATACTCCATTGACTACAACCCTCTGTTGCCTGTCCCTCAGCCACTGCCTAATCCATTCAACAATATGGGAGTCCAAGCCCAAAGACTGCAATTTATTGATAAGCCTTCTGTGTGGGACAGTATCGAAAGCCTTACTAAAGTCCAGATAAGCTATGTCTACTGCACCTCCGCCATCTATTATTTTAGTCACCCAATCAAAAAAAGCAATAAGATTAGTTTGACATGATCTCCCTGAAGTAAACCCAGGCTGTTCTTCATCTTTCAATCCATGGGATTTTAGATGGTCCACAATCCTCTCCTTAAGTATGGTTTCCATTAATTTCCCCACTATTGATGTCAGGCTTACTGGCCTATAGTTGCCCGATTCCTCCCTACTACCTTTCTTGTGAATCGGCACAACATTTGCTAATTTCCAATCTTCTGGGACGACTCCTGTTGCCAGTGATTGGTTAAATAAATCTGTTAATGGTTTTGCTAGGTCACCGCTGAGCTCTTTTTTTTTTTTTATTTTATTTTTTTTATTTCAAAAGCTTTATTGAATAAGTAAGATCTGTTACATATAAATCTGGTCTTTAGGAAAGGAGGAGCAAGCCCCCAATGTACATACATTGTCTGGGTAAGGCCTCTTTCACACTTGCGTTGTCCGGATCCGGCGTGTACTCCACTTGCCGGAATTACACGCCGGATCCGGAAAAACGCAAGTGTACTGAAAGCATTTCAAGACTGAGCCGTCTTCAAAATGCTTTCAGTGTTACTATGGCAGCCAGGACGCTATTAAAGTCCTGGTTGCCATAGTAGGAGCGGGGAGCGGGGGAGCAGTATACTTACAGTCCGTGCGGCTCCCGAGGCGCTCCAGAATGATGTCAGAGCGCCCCATCCATGCGATCACGTGATCCATGCGCTTGGGGCACCCTGACGTCACTCTGGAGCGCCCCGGGAGCTGCACGGAAGGTAAGTATACTGCTCCCCCGCTCCCCGCTACACTTTACCATGGCTGCCAGGACTTTAGCGTCCCGGCAGCCATGGTAACCATTCAGAAAAAGCTAAACGTCGGGTCCGGCAATGCGCCGAAACGACGTTTAGCTTAAGGCCGGATCCGGATCAATGCCTTTCAATGGGCAATAATTCCGGATCCGGCCTTGCGGCAAGTCTTCAGGATTTTTGGCCGGAGCAAAAAGCGCAGCATGCTGCGGTATTTTCTCCGGCCAAAAAACGTTCCGTTCCGGAACTGAAGACATCCTGATGCATCCTGAACGGATTTCTCTCCATTCAGAATGCATGGGGATAATCCTGATCAGGATTCTTCCGGCATAGAGCCCCGACGATGGAACTCTATGCCGGAAGAAAAGAACAACGCAAGTGTGAAAGAGCCCTAACAGTAATAGGTATAGAACAGTCAAAACATAACAACACTAAAGGATGTATGTTAACAGTGTAAATGTTGAATAACCTTTAAGTAGTTCTTATCCGTATTCCTAGAGTAAAAGGACATAAATCAAAGATATTGTCTGAGGAGAGTGGGGCAAGATGCGCAATCTAATGGAAGCCTCTGAAAGATCTCCATTTTTCCCAAATGGTTGAAAATTTGTGATGGGACCTATTTTCCCAAGCTGCTAACTCTTCGAATCTATATATAGAGTCGACTTTATTGGACCAATGTTCTAGGGAAGGGAGATCCTTTTTCAGCCAATGTGTCGGGATCAGGAGTCGGGCAGAAATAAGCAGGATTCTAAGGAGGGGGGAGGGTTTTGTCTCGTGATCCGGAGGTAGACCTAACAGGGCCAACAAAGGAGATGGGGTTAAATTAGAGTTGCAGATCTCATTACTTTTTTTGAAGATCTTACCCCACCAGTCGGAAATCAGGGGACAGGTCCACCAAATGTGGAACATGGTTCCACGATCCTGCTCGCATCTCCAACAGATGTCGGAGCTACCGTCTCCGTATCTACACGTAATGTCAGGTGTTTTGTACCACCTAGTTAACACTTTATATCCATTCTCTTGGATTCTAGTACATCTTGAAGAAGTATGTGGTATCATGAATAAGGCAGATAGCTCTTCAGGCGAGAAATGTATATTTAAGTCTCTTTCCCATAAGTTTATAAAAGAGGGTTTAGGGGGTAGAATAGTTGTACTGAGGTACTTATAAAGTGAGGATATAGGTTTCTTCGGGGGGGGGGGGGGGGTTTTGGATGGGGCTTTCAAACCATGTAAGAGGTCTGAGAAGAGAGGACATGGGGATGTGTTTGTTTTTATATGTCATTAAAAAAGAGAGCATATGGGGGTGAGAATCAATCCCGGGTATAGATGAAACAAGGACCTCTCTGTCTATGACACCTCCCTCGCTTCCTTGTAATAAGGAGAGGATGGGAATTTCTGACGCGCGTAGGGCTTTGCGGACACTTTGTCTAAGTTCTAAGGGAGCTAAGCCGACTACGTCTCTG
The DNA here is from genome assembly GCF_905171765.1 of Bufo bufo. Taxonomy (NCBI): domain Eukaryota; kingdom Metazoa; phylum Chordata; class Amphibia; order Anura; family Bufonidae; genus Bufo; species Bufo bufo. Next base: position 461,216 of record NC_053390.1, read on the forward strand.
ATCTGTACAAGAGGGGAGGGAGACGGGAAACCCCATTTCGAGTTTTGAAACCACCTCCAAGCCTCGACAGTAGCTGATGACAAGAGATTATGTTTAAAGGTTGAGAGTATATTGTTGTGGGGATCTACTAAGAGGACCCTGAGGGTTGTGAGGTAAGGGGGGGTTTCCATACCAATCCATGATTTGTGATCGGGTTTTCTGAACCAATCCAAGGCTCTGGACAGGAGTATGGCTATAGTAGGGTTCGGAAGACCAATACCCCCCTGAATTCTAGGCCTCTGTAGGGTGTTAATGTTAATTCTTGCTTTCTTACCGTTCCATACAAAGGAGCGAATATACACTGCTCAAAAAAATAAAGGGAACACAAAAACACATCCTAGATCTGAGTTAATTAAATATCCTTCTGAAATACTTTGTTCTTTACATAGTTGAATGTGCTGATAACAAAATCACACAAAAATCAAAAAATGGAAGTCAAATTCTTTAACCCGTGGAGGTCTGGATTTGGAGTCACACTCAAAATTAAAGTGGAAAAACACACTACAGGCTGATCCAACTTTGATGTAATGTCCTTAAAACAAGTCAAAATGAGGCTCACTAGTGTGTGGCCTCCACGTGCCTGTATGACCTCCCTACAATGCCTGTGCATGCTCCTGATGAGGTGGCGGACGGTCTCCTGAGGGATCTCCTCCCAGACCTGGACTAAAGCATCTGCCAACTCCTGGACAGTCTGTGGTGCAACGTGACGTTGGTGGATAGAGCGAGACATGATGTCCCAGATGTGCTCAATTGGATTCAGGTCTGGGGAACGGGCGGGCCAGTCCATAGCATCAATGCCTTCGTCTTGCAGGAACTGTTGACACACTCCAGCCACATGAGGTCTAGCATTGTCTTGCATTAGGAGGAACGAAGGGCCAACCGCACCAGCATATGGTCTCACAAGGGGTCTGAGGATCTCATCTCGGTACCTAATGGCAGTCAGGCTACCTCTGGCGAGCACATGGAGGGCTGTGAGGCCCTCCAAAGAAATGCCACCCCACACCATTACTGACCCAATGCCAAACCGGTCATGCTGGAGGATGTTGCAGGCAGCAGAACGTTCTCCACGGCGTCTCCAGACTCTGTCACATCTGTCACATGTGCTCAGTGTGAACCTGCTTTCATCTGTGAAGAGCACAGGGCGCCAGTGGTGAATTTGCCAATCTTGGTGTTCTCTGGCAAATGCCAAACGTCCTGCACGGTGTTGGGCTGTAAGCATAACCCCCACCTGTGGACGTCGGGCCCCCATATCACCCTCATGGAGTCTGTTTCTGACCGTTTGATCAGACACATGCACATTTGTGGCGTGCTGGAGGTCATTTTGCAGGGCTCTGGCAGTGCTCCTCCTGTTCCTCCTTGCACAAAGGCGGAGGTAGCGGTCCTGCTGCTGGGTTGTTGCCCTCCTACGGCCTCCTCCACGTCTCCTGATGTACTGGCCTGTCTCCTGGTAGCGCCTCCATGCTCTGAACACTACGCTGACAGACACAGCAAACCTTCTTGCCACAGCTCGCATTGATGTGCCATCCTAGATAAGCTGCACTACCTGAGCCACTTGTGTGGGTTGTAGACTCCGTCTCATGCTACCACTAGAGTGAAAGCACCGCCAGCATTCAAAAGTGACCAAAACATCAGCCAGGAAGCATAGGAACTGAGAAGTGGTCTGTGGTCACCACCTGCAGAACCACTCCTTTATTGGGGTTGTCTTGCTAATTGCCTATAATTTCCACCTGTTGTCTATCCCATTTGCACAACAGCATGTGAAATAGATTGTCACTCAGTGTTGCTTCCTAAGTGGACAGTTTGATGTCACAGAAGTGGGATTGACTTGGAGTTACATTGTGTTGTTTAAGTGTTCCCTTTATTTTTTGAGCAGTGTATTTTCCCAGGGATTGGAAAAAGGAGACGGGAATAGGTATGGGAAGGACCTGGAGGAGGTAGTTCAATCTGGGCATGATGAGAGACAGGACCATATTTTTACGTCCAAACCAGGAAAGTAATGGGGGGGGTTTAGGGCTTCTATTTGGCATTTAATCAAATTCAATAGAGGGACATAGTTTAGATTATATAATGTGGTTGTGTCAGAGTGGATCTTGACTCCTAGGTATGTTATAAAGGGAGAGTCCCAGTTAAAGGGGGAAGAGAGGATTAAATTGGATCTGAGTTTATGGTTGAGCCCTATACTGAGGATGTGTGATTTTTTTCATGTTTATTTTAAAGTTGGAGAGGTAACTGTATTTTTACAGAATGGGGTATATGAGCTGGAGAGAGGTTTCAGGGTTGGAGGATATTATCAGGAGGTCATCAGCGAAAGCAGCAATTTTATGTTCCTGTTCGCCTAGCTTGAGACCTTTTGATAGCCTCCTCTGAGCGTATGAGGATGAGAAGGGGTTCTAATATCATGACAAATAACAGGGGAGAAAGGGGGCATCCCTGCCTAGTCCCGTTTTTTATGGGAAAGGGAAGGGAGATGGTGTCGTTGACCAGCACCGACGCCGATGCACTGCTGTACATGGCTTGAACCGAGCGTATAAAGGCGCTGGGGATACCAAATTGTTCCAAGGTATTGTACATGAAATTCCAATTAACCCGATCGAATGCTTTTTCGGCGTCGGTGCTGATCATGACCAGGGGAAGATGGAATTTTGATGCATGAAGTAAGGCGTTTAATACCCTTGCCGTGTTGTCTTTACCTTCCCTTACCTTAATGAAGCCCGTTTGGTCTCTATGAATAAGTTGGGGGAGTATAGGGGCTAAGTGGTTAGCTAAGAGTTTAGCTAGCAGTTTTAAATCCAAATTTAATAGGGAGATGGGCCGGTAATTGCCACAGTCGGTGGGGTCCTTCCCCTCTTTAGGGATAATTGGCTCTGGTCATGTCTTGGGATAGAGGGTCTCCCCGTAGAGATTGATTGCAAACTTTAAGTAGGTATGGCAGGAGGATGGAGCTAAAAGAGCGGAAGTACAGAGCAGGGAACCCATCTGGGCCGGGAGCTTTCCCTTTCGGGAGCTGTTTGATCGCTAAGAGGAGTTCTTCGCTGGAGAAAGGGGAACTAAGGGAATTAATCTGAGTTTCTGGGATTTGAGGAATTTTTATGGAGCGGAGGAAAAGTTTTATTGAGTCTTGATGTGAGACATTCGGGTCATTGTTTCCCTGGGGGGGAAGATTATAAAGGGAGTGGTAAAATTCTGAGAATCTCCGGGCTATATTATGTGCGTCACTGAGCATGTTTCCCTCATTATTACGTATTTTGCATATAAAGTTTTGGGTCTTCCTTTTTTTAATACGAGACATCATGAACTTAGTCACTTTGTCTCCATGGGCAAAGTATTTATATTGAGCATGGAGGAAGTATTTGGCGGACTGGGTATTGAGAAGATTTTTTAAGTCAGCTCTGGGAGTGTTAATTTTGCTAAATGGGTGTCCAGCATGGATCTTTTATGAAGGGCTTCAATATCCCTGATATTCTTTAGGAGGGATTCAATACGGGCAAGCCTATTTTTTTTTATATAGGAGCCTAAGCTGATAAGTTGGCCGCGGATATAGGCTTTGTGTGTGTCCCATAGGGTATAAGGGTGAATACCTGGGGTATCATTGGAGGAAAAAAAGTCCCTTAGCCATTTAAGGACTTTTTCTTTATTGTCAGGGGATTGAATTAGTTGTTCATTGAGCTTCCATCTAAATGTTCTGGGAGGTCTGTCTGGAGTGAATATATTGATCCAGATGGGTACATGGTCAGAGAGATTAATGGAGCCAATTTGGGCCTTAGAGCAAAGCTGAATATGTTGGGAACGGACTAATAAATAGTCTAGGCGTCGGTATGATCTATGGGGGTAGGAGTAGAATGTATAGTCTTTAACATCAGGGTTCAGGGTTCTCCAGATGTCAACCAGGCGGCGGTCGTGTAAAGATTTCCTCAATTTGCTAAGGGCCTTATTAGAGACCGAAGATTTTTTGGAGGAAGAGTCTATAGGGGGGACTAATGTAAGGTTAAAGTCACCTCCCATAACGGTTACACCTTCACAGAAGTGGTCCAAAGTCTGGAGAACATTAAGGAACCAAGCAGCCTGGTTGACATTTGGGGCATATACATTAACAAACGTATAGGTCTGATTAGCAATATCACCTTTTAGAAAGATGAACCTCCCTTCTGGGTCCTGGATGTGATCCCTGTAGGCGAAAGGGGTGGTTTTGCTAAAGCCCACGCTAACTCCTCTAGAAGCGGAGAAATCTGCGCCGCAATGGTACCAAGTAGGGAAGCAAGAGTGGGAGAGGTTCGGGTAGTGATTGAATTTAAAATGTGTCTCCTGGAGGAGCACAACAGAACATCCCATTTTCTTTAATGTAGAGAAAATTTGGAAGGGGCGTTAAAACCCTTCACATTGTAAGATGTAATTTGTAGGTTCGCCATGTTACCTTATAGAAAGAGGGAGGGCAGTCACATCGCTTTTCACCACCAGGGACTCACGCCCAAGACCCATCTGGAAGTACAGATAAGCACATAGCATCTTTTCCAACTGCAGGAAATTAAAGAGTCCGCAAAGCGGCATACATCCTAGAACATAAGAAAAAACATCAAAACTACAGGGTGGGCCATTTATATGGATACACCTTAATAAAATGGGAATGGTTGGTGACATTAACTTCCTGTTTGTGGCACATTAGTATATGTGAGGGGGGAAACTTTTCAAGATGGGTGGTGACCATGGCGGCCATTTTGAAGTTGGCCATTTTGAAACTAACTTTTGTTTTTTCAATAGGAAGAGGGTCATGTGACACATCAAACTTATTGGGAATTTCACAAGAAAAACAATGGTGTGCTTGGCTTTAACGTAACTTTATTCTTTAATGAGTTATTTACAAGTTTCTGACCACTTATAAAATGTGTTCAATGTGCTGCCCATTGTGTTGGATTGTCAATGCAACCCTCTTCTCCCACTCTTCACACACTGATAGCAACACCGCAGGAGAAATGCTAGCACAGGCTTCCAGTATCCGTAGTTTCAGGTGCTGCTCATCTCGTATCATCTGAAGGCAATTGTCTATGCTGTGAAGATACGAGATGTGCAGCGGTTGGTTTCTGCCACAACTAAGTCATAGAGATCCGCGGTGAAGAAGAGCTCAAAAAACTGAAGGGCCGATCCTAAATGAGCCGTCTCCACGCGAACTCCAGACTGGGCGGTGAAAGGGGGCAATACGGGTGCGGCGGAAGCAGGGGAGTGCCAATTTGGGTTTGCCAGCACCTCTGGGAGACTAAGGGTTCTACGGGCCTGTGAACGTGGTGGCTGCGACGGGGGAGTTACTGCACGTGTCACGTACCAGCTGGAACTGCCCTTCTGGTGCTCGCCACTTCACCAGGGAATACGGCAGAGCTGGTAGAAGGTCCAGGATGTGCTGCGCTGCTGGTGTATGCCGCACCATAAACAAGATCAGCGCTAGCACCACTCTGCTGCAAATGAGGCTCATCACGCAGGGTAGGCAGAACCCTGACATGGGGTCGGGTACGTCTGACCGTAGCAGGGACCTCAACCTCGTCATCTTCACTAGCGGTTAGAGTGCCACTGCTGTCTACAGGTTCATATTCTGAACCACTGGATTCAGCGGGTGAGGCGTCCCCATCGCTTTCATCCATCATGGCCAGAATCCTGTAGGCCTCTTCAGTGGAATACCCCTTGTTTGACATTTTGGGTTCACTAAATTTAGAGGGTATTCCTCTGAGACTACCCAGGAAAAGGAGCAAACCTGCCTAGTAAAAAGGAGTGCTTGCGAAGTAAAGCTGTGATCGCTAATAAAGATCCAGAAAGCTCAAAAGTGATCTTTATAGCAGCGATTTTCCAGTGTTTTTGCAGTGATCAGAAAAAATATATTTCTGTCACTACGGTGGGGCGGACTGAACGCAAGTGTGCGCACAAGATCAGGCCTGATCGGGCGAACACTGCGTATTTTGTAGAGCCTAAGGAGACCCTAATGTACTGATATAGATCTGATTGCGATCAGTCTTGATCACTTACAGATACTATATAATACTAGTGCTGATTAGCGACAGCGATGGCGCTAATCAGCGACTAATCAGTGACTGCGGTGCGGTGGGCGCTAACTACCTAACAAGTAGCTAACTACCTGGCGGTGATAAGGGACCCTTACAGGGGGGGTGATCAATGACAGGGGGGTGATCAGGGAGTCTGATATGGGTGATCAGGTTCTAAATAAGAGGTTAATAAATGACAGGGGGGGGTGTAGTGTGGTGCTTGGTGCTACTTATTACTGAGCTGCCTGTGTCCTCTGGTGGTCGATCCAAGCAAAAGGGACCACCAGAGGAGCAGGTATACCAGACGCTATTTACAAAATGGCGTCTGACATGCCTCTTTGATTGGTCATTTCAAAAATCCACAGCCCGCCAGCCAATGATCGCGGCCGGCAGGCTGCAGATGAACTTGTGAACTGCGCGATCCTGTGAGTGCGCGTTCACAGGAAATCTCGGCTCACGCGAGATGACGCCGATCGGTGTTAGTGTGACCTGGCAGCGCCGCCACAATCACGCCTTTCGGCGTTAGCGAGACGGGAGGTTGTTAGTTTGCATTACTGAAATAAATGGACTTTTGCACAATATTCAAATTTTTCGAGTTTCCCCTGTATACCTGGTGTATAGCAGATGATTGATTTTTTTCGTATTTGTGGTATTTATTCTTTTAATGTTTTACTTTCTGTAAGCCTGTGTACCTTTTGGGGAGAGGATGGGTTGGCAGACTTACCAGCACTGGCCTTGGCCCCTTCTCTTCATTGTCGGACTCTGCTGCAGCCGGTCCTTACATGACGCAAGGGGGGCAGATCAATGCTGCAGCCAGTGATCATATAGGAAGCTTAGATCCAGAGAGCCCCGCGAACGATGGAGACGGGAGGCAGGGAAGTAGGCTTCCCCCCAAAGGTGCACAAGCCATTTACTGGATCTCAGACATTCTGAGTCACAGGTTGAGAGGTTGGATAAAGTAAAAGCATTTATTTAGAGATGTTATAAAACCTCATCATCCTATTGTAAAGATTTTATTATTCAGAACAATGGCGTTTTATTCTTGGCAGATGGCTGTTCCAGGAGCTCAGGAGGACATCTGATAGAAGATGGTTGTGGTGAAGAGCCTGCTATCATCCCAGATATATCCTCAGCCTGTCACAGCAAAGATCTAACATCTGCACCTTTTAAACCGGACCCACTGTTGGATCTACCACAGACGGTTAAGCAAAATAGTCACAAAAATGGAATTGAAAATCAAAGCGCTTGCACAGAAGAGAATCCATTTTCATGTTCACTATGTGGGAAGTATTTTACTGATGAATCAAATCTTGTTGCACATGAGCGAGGTCACTCAGGGGAGAAGCCATTTTCTTGTCCTGAATGTGGGAAATGCTTCATAAAAAAATCTAATCTTATTACACATAAGAGAATTCACACAGGAGAGAAGCCACATTCATGTTCAGAGTGTGGAAAATGTTTTATTAAAAAATCCAACCTTATTACACATGAGACAGTTCACACAGGTGAGAAGCCATTTCCATGTTTAGAATGTGGCAAATGTTTTAAACAAAGATCAGATCTTGTCAGACATCAGCGAATTCACTCCGGGGAGAAGCCATTTTCATGCTCAGAATGCGGGAAGTGTTACAGCATTAAATCAAATCTTGTTGAACATCAAAGAGTTCACACAGGTGAGAAGCCGTTTTCATGTTCAGAATGTGGGAGATGTTTCAGCCAGAAATCGGGGCTAGTCAAACATCAGAGCGTTCACTCGGGGGCAAAACCATTTTCATGCTCAGAATGTGGAAGATGTTTTAACCATAAATCAGCTCTCGTTAGACATCTGAGAATTCACACAGGAGACAAACCGTATTCATGCCCTGAATGTGGGAAATGTTTTCCTCAAAAATCTAATCTTGTGGAACATCTAAGAAGCCACACAGGAGAGAAGCCATTTTCGTGTTCAGAATGTGGGAAAAGTTTTACAACTCAGTCAAATCTTGTTAAACATCAGAAAATTCACTCAGGAGAGAAGCCATTTTGATTTCCGATTGAAGAAATGTAGCATATGTTTAGCTCCATGTAGGTCCTGCTGTGTCAGGATATCTTCTGAAGCCTGGCTACAATACAGAAGTCCATTACTGCCTAATGAATGGCAGCACAGTGGATCAGTGGTTAGCACTGGTGCCTTGCAGCGCTCCTAGGTTCAAATGGGACCAAGGATAAAAGCTGCATGGTGTTTGCATGTTCTCCAGTGTCCTCCAACACTCCAAAGAGATAGTCAAGTTAGATTGTAAGCTCCAGGGGGGACAGGAAGTGATGAGAATGTCTGTACAGTGCTGTGGAATATGTCAGTGATATATAAGTGATGAGAATGTCTGTACAGTGCTGTGGAATATGTCAGTGATATATAAGTGATGGGAATGTCTGTACAGCGCTGTGGAATATGTCAGTGATATATAAGGGATGAGAATGTCTGTACAGCGCTGTGGAATATGTCAGTGATATATAAGGGATGAGAATGTCTGTACAGCGCTGTGGAATATGTCAGTGATATATAAGTGATGAGAATGTCTGTACAGCGCTGTGGAATATGTCAGTGATATATAAGTGATGAGAATGTCTGTACAGCGCTGTGGAATATGTCAGTGATATATAAGTGATGAGAATGTCTGTACAGCGCTGTGGAATATGTCAGTGATATATAAGTGATGAGAATGTCTGTACGGCGCTGTGGAATATGTCAGTGATATATAAGTGATGGGAATGTCTGTACAGCGCTGTGGAATATGTCAGTGATATATAAGTGATGAGAATGTCTGTACAGAGCTGTGGAATATGTCAGTGATATATCAGTGATGGGAATGTCTGTACAGCGCTGTGGAATATGTCAGTGATATATAAGTGATGAGAATGTCTGTACAGAGCTGTGGAATATGTCAGTGATATATAAGTGATGAGAATGTCTGTACAGCGCTGTGGAATATGTCAGTGATATATAAGTGATGAGAATGTCTGTACAGCGCTGTGGAATATGTCAGTGATATATAAGGGGTGAGAATGTCTGTACAGCGCTGTGGAATATGTCAGTGATATATCAGGGATGAGAATGTCTGTACAGCGCTGTGGAATATGTCAGTGATATATAAGGGATGAGAATGTCTGTACAGCTCTGTGGAATATGTCAGTGATATATAAGTGATGAGAATGTCTGTACAGTGCTGTGGAATATGTCAGTGATATATCAGTGATGAGAATGTCTGTACAGGGCTGTGGAATATGTCAGTGATATATAAGTGATGAGAATGTCTGTACAGCGCTGTGGAATATGTCAGTGATATATAAGTGATGAGAATGTCTGTACGGCGCTGTGGAATATGTCAGTGATATATAAGTGATGAGAATGTCTGTACGGCGCTGTGGAATATGTCAGTGATATATAAGTGATGAGAATGTCTGTACAGATCTGTGGAATATGTCAGTGATATATAAGTGATGTCTGTACAGCGCTGTGGAATATGTCAGTGATATATAAGTGATGAGAATGTCTGTACAGCGCTGTGGAATATGTCAGTGATATATAAGTGATGAGAATGTCTGTACAGATCTGTGGAATATATCAGTGATATATAAGTGATGAGAATGTCTGTACAGCGCTGTGGAATATGTCAGTGATATATAAGTGATGAGAATGTCTGTACAGCACTGTGGAATATGTCAGTGATATATAAGGGATGGGAATGTCTGTACAGCGCTGTGGAATATGTCAGTGATATATAAGTGATGAGAATGTCTGTACAGCGCTGTGGAATATGTCAGTGATATATAAGTGATGAGAATGTCTGTACAGCGCTGTGGAATATGTCAGTGATATATAAGTGATGAGAATGTCTGTACAGAGCTGTTGAATATGTCAGTGATATATAAGTGATGAGAATGTCTGTACAGTGCTGTGGAATATGTCAGTGATATATAAGTGATGAGAATGTCTGTACAGTGCTGTGGAATATGTCAGTAATATATAAGTGATGGGAATGTCTGTACAGCGCTGTGGAATATGTCAGTGATATATAAGTGATGAGAATGTCTGTACAGCGCTGTGGAATATGTCAGTGATATATAAGTGATGAGAATGTCTGTACAGCGCTGTGGAATATGTCAGTGATATATAAGTGATGAGAATGTCTGTACAGCGCTGTGGAATATGTCAGTGATATATAAGGGATGAGAATGTCTGTACAGCGCTGTGGAATATGTCAGTGATATATAAGTGATGAGAATGTCTGTACAGCGCTGTGGAATATGTCAGTGATATATAAGTGATGAGAATGTCTGTACAGCGCTGTGGAATATGTCAGTGATATATAAGGGATGAGAATGTCTGTACAGCGCTGTGGAATATGTCAGTGATATATCAGTGATGAGAATGTCTGTACAGAGCTGTGGAATATGTCAGTGATATATAGTGATGAGAATGTCTGTACAGCGCTGTGGAATATGTCAGTGATATATAAGTGATGAGAATGTCTGTACAGCGCTGTGGAATATGTCAGTGATATATAAGTGATGAGAATGTCTGTACAGAGCTGTGGAATATGTCAGTGATATATAAGTGATGAGAATGTCTGTACAGCGCTGTGGAATATGTCAGTGATATATCAGTGATGGGAATGTCTGTACAGCTCTGTGGAATATGTCAGTGATATATAAGTGATGAGAATGTCTGTACAGCGCTGTGGAATATGTCAGTGATATAGAAGTGATGAGAATGTCTGTACAGCGCTGTGGAATATGTCAGTGATATATAAGTGATGGGAATGTCTGTACAGCGCTGTGGAATATGTCAGTGATATATAAGTGATGAGAATGTCTGTACAGCGCTGTGGAATATGTCAGTGATATATAAGTGATGAGAATGTCTGTACAGCGCTGTGGAATATGTCAGTGATATATAAGTGATGAGAATGTCTGTACAGCGCTGTGGAATATGTCAGTGATATATAAGTGATGAGAATGTCTGTACAGCGCTGTGGAATATGTCAGTGATATATAAGTGATGAGAATGTCTGTACAGCGCTGTGGAATATGTCAGTGATATATAAGTGATGAGAATGTCTGTACAGCGCTGTGGAATATGTCAGTGTTATATAAGTGATGAGAATGTCTGTACAGAGCTGTGGAATATGTCAGTGATATATAAGTGATGAGAATGTCTGTACAGCGCTGTGGAATATGTCAGTGATATATAAGTGATGAGAATGTCTGTACAGCGCTGTGGAATATGTCAGTGATATATAAGTGATGAGAATGTCTGTACAGAGCTGTGGAATATGTCAGTGATATATAAGTGATGAGAATGTCTGTACAGCGCTGTGGAATATGTCAGTGATATATAAGTGATGAGAATGTCTGTACAGCGCTGTGGAATATGTCAGTGATATATAAGTGATGAGAATGTCTGTACAGCGCTGTGGAATATGTCAGTGTTATATAAGTGATGAGAATGTCTGTACAGCGCTGTGGAATATGTCAGTGATATATAAGGGATGAGAATGTCTGTACAGCGCTGTGGAATATGTCAGTGATATATAAGGGATGAGAATGTCTGTACAGCGCTGTGGAATATGTCAGTGATATATAAGTGATGAGAATGTCTGTACAGCGCTGTGGAATATGTCAGTGATATATCAGTGATGAGAATGTCTGTACAGCGCTGTGGAATATGTCAGTGATATATAAGTGATGGGAATGTCTGTACAGCGCTGTGGAATATGTCAGTGATATATAAGTGATGAGAATGTCTGTACAGAGCTGTGGAATATGTCAGTGATATATAAGTGATGAGAATGTCTGTACAGAGCTGTGGAATATGTCAGTGATATATAAGTGATGAGAATGTCTGTACAGAGCTGTGGAATATGTCAGTGATATATAAGTGATGAGAATGTCTGTACAGCGCTGTGGAATATGTCAGTGATATATAAGGGATGAGAATGTCTGTACAGCGCTGTGGAATATGTCAGTGATATATAAGTGATGAGAATGTCTGTACGGCGCTGTGGAATATGTCAGTGATATATAAGAGATGAGAATGTCTGTACAGCGCTGCAGAATTCGTAGGCTATATACAAGTAATACAATAAATGTGACTCCGTTGCGATGCCAATACCACCTATTTGGTCTGTAATGTGGCTGTTGCTAGAATACTTCAGCGTTATGTTTGATTTATGCATGCTGTATACTGACACTCTGCAGAGATCAAATACCTTGGGTATAATATGACGGATATACAGTATATACACTGCCTACATGAGGATTTAAATCTGTGCAATCTGCGGTATGAATTAGTACTGGAAGCTCGTATGGAGAAAAGCATTTAGGGTGTGCAGTTGTGTTACTGTATTATTATGTATTGTTCTCCATGCTGAGCAATGGCATTATCACGTCTGTCCGCACCCCCCCCCCCCCCCCCCCCCCCCCCAAGAATTGCAGATTTCTGGTTGTATTGACATATTTTCGGCTCCTCTGGTGCATTTGTACTATTTTATACTGTAAAATGTATACCGCCGGGTTAATTCTGATGACATTTGGATCCGTTCTTCTACCAAAAGTATGTGTTTTATAATCCAATTAAAAAACAACTTGTATATACTTACTGGTTGAACTGGTTCCTGAACAATTGGCTCATGTTAGTATGGTAATAATAATAGTGCAATCCCTGAAAATCCATGACACAACTTCTTTCCTGCTTCTACCTACCCTACATGTTCACCTTGTCAGGACAGGAGAAGTGGTACTGTGCAGTGTATATATATACACAGAATAAGAGCAGATACTGAGGATTACACCCAGTATACAGGACAGGAGAAGTGGTACTGTGCAGTGTATATATATATATACAGAATAAGATCAGATACTGAGGATTACACCCAGTATACAGGACAGGAGAAGTGGTACTGTGCAGTGTATATATATACAGAATAAGATCAGATACTGAGGATTACACCCAGTATACAGGACAGGAGAAGTGGTACTGTGCAGTGTATATATATATATACAGAATAAGATCAGATACTGAGGATTACACCCAGTATACAGGACAGGAGAAGTGGTACTGTGCAGTGTCTATATATACAGAATAAGAGCAGATACTGAGGATTACACCCAGTATACAGGACAGGAGAAGTGGTACTGTGCAGTGTATATATATATATACAGAATAAGATCAGATACTGAGGATTACACCCAGTATACAGGACAGGAGAAGTGGTACTGTGCAGTGTCTATATATACAGAATAAGAGCAGATACTGAGGAACTCTTTTTTAATTTTATACAAAAATACAAAAACGTTGCCATAAAATTTTCCAAACAAGGTATAAAGTATATACACTTACCCTACTGGCCCAGCTACATGCATACTATCTCATTCATACCTACTAAAAAAAAAAAAAAAAAAAAAAAAAAAAAAAAAAAAAAAAAAAAAAAAATGGAGAAAATGAAACTTAGCCTAACGTAAACATCCGATCCGGCTGAGCCCCGACTATATACAAATTTATACAAATTAATCAGAACAGAAACTAAATTACAACCTCTTACAATAAAAAATAATAAACATAAAATAATCATAACAGAAATATCAAAAAACTATAATAATTTTTTCTTTTTTTTTTTTTTTTATTTTTTTTTTTTTTTTTTTTTTTTTAATTTTAATAATTTTTTTTTTTTTTTTTTTTTTTTACACACATATATGAGAAAACAAACCTATACTAACCCTACCAATCTATCTATCCCATCACCTTCACCCAGGGCCAACCTCCGCCTCTTGTCCCTCCATGAGGCCAGCCCTTCCACCACCACCCACACCCAGCCCCTCGCCTCATGTCCTCCTATGTCCGCATAGTCCAGGGCTGGATGCAGGTCTCCCCACACAAAAATATGAACCCCCCCACCCCATCCCACCCAACCTAACTACACCCCACTTACCCTATCATACAATATATACATCTTATAACAACCATATCAATCTATACAAACCAATTTTATTAAAATCCACCCGAAGGCCCAAGTTCAGTCATTTGCAAACCTTTCTTCAAAAACTCATCTTAAATACAAAACAAAAACCTAATGTGAAAGCCTCAGCCCGACACCAGGAAAAGTGCTACTGAGGCTAAGGCACATCAAAGGTGAAGCCTCTCCAGAGGTAAGAGACCCCATCCGTACCCACCTTCTCGCACTCAAGAGAGCGAACCTTCGCCAGGTCACCTAGAATGTTCCTACACACCTCTTCCACAGGGAGGACTTTCTGCTGGGTTGAAACTAAACACCGTGCGTTCCATGTGAAGTACCTGATCACTATGCTAACTATAAAAGCTGTGCATGGGTCCCTTCTTCCCAAACCTTTGAATGCTCCATAAGCCCATTCCGCATAGGAGAGGTTGGCTAGCCTAGGCCAGCCAATGGATGCACCCACCCGTTTGTATACCTCTGTATTAAAGGGACACTGAAGCAGGAAGTGCTCCATACTTTCCAGTATGTCGCCACACTCCTCCCGGGGACAACCCCTTTCATCAGAGTTCCTGTACTTCAAGTTGTCCCTTACATACAGCTTCCCGTGAAAGCAGCGCCAAGCCAAGTCCCAAAACTTCAAGGGGATCCTTGCCGAATTTAACAACTGTAACCCCTTGTCTAGATCCCGGCTTGGGCAATCCTTAAGGGCCAGGGGCTTCCAGAAGTGGGTCAACAAGACCCTCTCGTCAAGGGATCTCCTTGACTGGGTCTTGATTTCCCTCACTCCCAAACCCCACTGGCGGATCACCTTCAGAATCGGGGTGACATAAGCCGGAAGATATCCGTGAGGTGTACGCAAATCCTTCACTTGCCCTCCTGTCTCCCACTCCTGGAAGAAAGGCCGAAACCAACCCCTGCAAGAGACTACCCACGGAGGAGCCCTCTCTTTCCAGAGGTTTGCCAGGTTGATCTTAACAAAGGTGTTCACAAGGAACACCACTGGGTTGACCATACCCAACCCCCCTAATCTCCTCGTACGGTATGTCACCTCTCTCTTGACTAGGTTCAGCCTATTCCCCCATAACAGTTGAAAGAACAGACTGTAAACCCGAGTCCAGAGAGGTTCTGGCAAGACACATACACTGGCCAAATAGATAAGCAAAGGGAGAAGGTAAGTCTTGATCAGGTTCACCCTTTCCCTGAGGGTCAAAGACCAACCCTTCCACTGGTCAACCTTCTGAGCGGCGATCGTGAGCCTGCTGTCCCAATTTTGGGTGGGATAATCCCCATGGCCGAATTGAACGCCTAGGACTTTGGCTGACGACTGGGGCTCTGGGAGGGTGTCCGGGAGACCGAAAGATGGATCACCCCCTCCCAGCCAGAGACTCTCACACTTATCCCGGTTAATCATGGACCCGGAGACTTCCGAGTAGCGTTCTACCTCCGACATCACGTATTCCGCCTCCCCTCCCGAGGACACGAAAACAGTGACGTCATCGGCATACGCCACCACCCTCAGAGTGGCTTCTGGCTCCTCCAGACTCATCCTGACTCCCGCTAACGGTCCCCGATCAATCCTCCTAATAAAAGGATCAATCGCAAACACGTATAAGAGCGGGCTCAATGGACAACCCTGGCGGACTCCAGACCCGACCTCAAAAGGGCTGCCAGACCAACCGTTCACCAGCGGGAAACTCTCTGCCCCTGCATACAAGATCTTTAGCCAATCGACAAACCCTCCCGGCAGGCCATATTTCAGAAGGACTGCCCAGAGGTACTCGTGGTTAACCCGATCAAAAGCCTTTGCCTGATCTAAAGCCAGCATGTACCCCTTCCAGCTACCCGCCCTACTCTGCTCCACTGCCTCTCGGACACCGAGCACAGCACTAAACGTGCTTCGGCCTGGAACTGAGCAATGTTGGGTCTCCGAAAGGAGCCGGGGCGCAAACTGCACCAACCGTTTAAACAGTATCTTGGCCAGGATCTTTCTGTCCGTATTGAGAAGCGCTATGGGACGCCAATTCTCAATACGGCTCGGATCTTTACCCTTTGATATAAGGATCAGAGCTGACCTCCTCATTGACTTCGGCAGAGCACCCGAGGAAAGGCACTCATTGAATACCTTAGTCAAGAGGGGAACCAAGGAGTCCTTAAAGGTCTTATAAAACTCGGATGTTAAGCCATCCGGGCCTGGCGACTTCTTTAGGGCAAGCCCTTCGATCGCCAGGCTGACTTCCTCTTCTCTGATTTCTTCTATCAAAACGCCAAGAGAGAGGTCTACTCTTGACTCAGGGATGGTTTCAGCCAGGAAAGCCGAAATCCTGTCCCGATTCAGATCCTTCTTCCTCAAGAGGCACGAGTAGAAGGACTTGACGATTTCCAAGATCCCTGATCTGGACCTATCCAGAGATCCCGTACCATCGACCAGTCCCGTCACCAACTTACTTTTCACTGACATCTTACAGTTTCTGTAAGGGTCGGGCGAGCGGTACTTCCCGAAATCCCTCTCAAAAACCAAAGATGTGTGCCTATCGTACTGGCACCTCTTAAGCAAAGATTTCACCCTGGAGATATCCTCTCGGCTACCTCCAGTCGAGACCAGTTGTTCGAGTTTCCTCCTCAGACCCTGATACAAGCGGTACCTGTCCAGGGACCTGAGGCTCGAGAGCTGGCGGAAGAATTTTGCCACCCGATCTTTGAATATCTCCCACCACTCAGACTTAGTGTCACAAAGATCCAGCAACTCTACCTGACTCTGAAGGAAGTCCTTAAAGGATTGTCTCACCTCTGCTTCCTCCAGGAGGGCCGAATTTAGCTTCCAATAGCCTCTTCCCATTTGGGGGGATTCTGCAACATTCAAAGAGAACATAATCATACAGTGATCTGAGAATTCCACCTCTACCACCTCTAAAGGTGAAAAGGTAGTCTCCTCCTTTAAATAAAACCTGTCTATTCTAGACCTAATCTGACTACCTCTATAATAAGTGAAACCACCGTGGCCTGGGGTGTGCCTAATGTGGACATCCACCAGGCGAGCCTCGCTAGCTATGCTATTCAGGGATACACTATCATAAGCCAGCCGGTTTCTGGTGCCTCCCCGGTCTTGGGACCTTGTGACTGTATTAAAGTCCCCGCCAAAGACCACCTGCCGACTCGTAAAAAGGAAAGGTTTGATCCCCATAAAGAGACGCTTCCGATCCCACCTGGTTTGGGGACCATAGATGTTTATCAGGCGAAGCTCTTGACCCTTCATGAGGACATCTAAAATCAAACACCTCCCCATTTCTAACTCAATCACTCGTCGGCTTTCTACTGGTGCGGTAAAAAGAACCGCCACTCCGCTATACGGCTCAGCCGCAAGAGACCAATATGATGGACCACACCTCCACTCCTTTTTTGCTTTATACACAGCCGCCAAATCTGGCAGCCTGGTCTCTTGCAAAAATAAAATGTCAGCTTCAACCCGGCTGAGAAAATCAAAGGCTGCAAACCTAGCCGCATCCGATTTAATACTGGCGACATTAATGGTCGCCAGCGTCAACGGAGTGAGTGCCGCCATACAGAGTGATTAAGTTAGACGGCCTTCTTCCTTCCCTTCCCCTTCTTGTTCTTCTTCTTACCCCTCTTGGGGCTACCCCCTAAGGTGGCACGATCTCTTTTGAGAGAGACAGTGGTGTCCATCTCATTAGTCACCACCGCCTCCCCCTTCGCACCACCCTTGTCATTCCCATTCCCAGTGTCTGGACCCGCCCCACCTCCCGAGGACCTTGCATCCTCACCGGAGGGAGGCGCGGGCCCTTCCAGAGGCTCCTTCTCTTGCCCCTCCGGCCCCCCACCTTGAACCTCCTCCCCGGAAGAAGAGGAGGCGGAGATCTCATCCAAGGTGAGGTACCGGTTGGAAAGATCCAGGGGAAGAGAGTCAGGATTAGAGAGGTCCAGGGGGGAGCTGGCTTTGCCTTCCACAGGCACTCTAGTCGGGCTAGATCTTTTTTTGGTCAGACGTTTCCTTCTTATTCTTTTAGACTCTGTCTCACTCCCCTCTGTTGCACTCTCGTAGCAAGAGGACAGAGTCACCTCGGAACGGCCTAGTCTCCTGAGTTCCTCATTCCCCTCGATATCCCCCAGGGTCTCAGCTCTAGGAGAGGCATTCTCCTGGGAGGGCTCAGGCATCACCCCAGGACGGGGTTCCACCTGCCCCCTCTCCATTTGACGCCTCTCCCTCCGTCTCTGCTGGGACGGGCCGTCTTTTCTCTTCATCGACCCCACTGCCCTGTCGCCTTCGCCAGCACTCGCCTCGGCGGTGGGGGCCTCCCGGCTCGCCTCCGCGCGTGCACGAGCCACGTTGGCGACAGAGCGAGGGCAACGACTGAACGGGTGCCCTAGCTCACCACACAGGTTGCATCTAATCTGCCCACAAGATGCAGCTAGATGGCCTTCACCCCCGCACAACGCGCACCTCTGCACTTGGCAGCTGGCGCTGAAGTGCGAAGGGCTGCCGCACTTGTAACACAGCTTAGGCTGCCCCCTGTAGAACACCATGATCCTATCCCGACCAAGGAAAGCAGATGATGGTATGTGGGAAACCGACCCCCCTGAATGTTTCAACTTAATCTGAAACGTCCAGGCACCCGACCAGATGCCAAACTCATCCAGGTTCTTGCTAGGAAGACCCTGGACGTCCCCGTACCTGCTCAACCAGGTCAAGATGTCAACACAAGAAAGTGACTCGTTACGGGTGAGAACGGTCACCTTCTTGACCTCATTCTGGCGGGTTATCGCTTGCACAAAAAACCCCTGCCAGTCCGGCTGGTCTTTTGCCAGTTCATACCCAGACCAGAAAAGTTCAAGACCCTCTGGCCGGGCAAAACTGACATCAAACTCCCGGGTGCCATACGGATGTATCAGGGCAAAGATGTCACATGCCCTGATGCCCATCCGAAAGAGAAGCTCTGCCACCCTCTTTCTGGTAGGGCACGCTTCATTGCCTCTCCACTTCAGACAGACAACATTCCGCCTGGTTGACCCGGGGCCGGTTGTGGGTGAGGACCAGGTGGTCTCGCCCCCGCCTTGCTCTCGGAAGGCACGCAGGCCATGCCTGTCTATCCAGAAGGATAGATCCACCTGCTGCCCCCCTACTGTAATGGAATTCTCCCCTCTCCTAAGAGCCTCTAGAAGTTGCCGCTGCAAGTTACCGTCACCAGACATTGGTAATGGGGAGGACAATGGGGACCGCCCCTCCCCCCCTGCGCCGGCAACCACACCAGCATAACTTCTGCCAGGCGTAACCGACGCAGGAGGGGCAGCCGGACCGGGCCCACCCCCATCCCCCCCAGACCTATCTACAGCAGGTGCCACTCCAGACCCCTCTGAAGGGGCTACATGAGGCGCACCGGCCACTTGTACAGTGGGCGGCCGACCTCCAACATTCACCCCTCCATCAGGGCCCGGGGCAACACCACTAACAAAAACTGTATTTACACTACTACAAGTGACCCCTTCTTCAGTGGCCACTACCACACTCTCCCCTCCCCCCACACACACTGCTGGGCCAGAGGGGACCGAGGTCACATTTGTTTTGTCCAGCATCTCCTTGCTGGACACATCTTTAACAGTCTTTCCTGATTTTTCAGTCTTTCCTGATTTTTCGGGCCGGCGGGCTGTAGAACCACTGGTCCCAGCCACGCCGGCCTTATCCACTTGACGGACAGTGCAGGAGGGAGGGGCGGTGCGCACCACACTCGCATCAGGACCGCCCCCTCCCTCTCTGCCTACACACACACTGCTCTGAGCTCTTTTCTGGACATCCGAAGCCCCACCCCCTCCACCCCTGACCACTCCCACTGCGCCTCCACTCCCTGCCGCCACGACAATACCAGCGGAAGGGACTGAAGCGGAGCAGACCGGGGCAGAGGAGACTGGAATCCCGGCAAGGACTTGGGCATACAAACTCGGAGGGGCGGAGGCAGCCACCTCGCACCCTCCCCCTGCAACTCCGGATCGGGACACCGCTGTACCCGCGGTCCCACCCCCTCCACCCACAGCTGTCCCCACCACCCCCGCCCCCCCGTCCCCCACCGCCATGCCAAAACCGGCAGGGGGGGCTGCAGGGCGCACGGGAGCGGCGAAGCAGACCGGGGCAGAGGAGGCAGACCCCAGAATAGGGATCCCGGCAACGACCTCTGCAAGGGGGGCAGTGGCAGCCACACCGCCCCGCCGCACCTCCACCTGGCACTTGTCCAGTGCCCCAGCAGAGGCGGGCGGAGCCATCCGACCACCAGCCATGTCCCCCCCTCGCCGCCCGCCCCGGGAGCCTTCCTGTCTGGCCCCTCCAGCTTTTCCTCACCGCCCCTGTTACCGCAAACAGGGACGGCGTCCTGCGCCATCTTTGCCACATCTGTCTCCCCACTCCTACGCACCGATCCCACAGCAGAGACCGGGCCAGGGAGGATGGTGGGGTTCGTGCCCTGAGCTGGCTTTTCAGCTGGCCCAGGGCACGCAGGGTGGGTCACATAGACATACCTCACCTCTGGCTTTAATGTCTTTAATGTCTTTGTCTTTCTCTTCTTTCCCATCGGCTCATCTTCAGGTAATTCATCACCAAAACAAATGTCCTCACGAATTTTGGGGGACTCCAGGTGGCGTATCTCGGCCATAAGCTGCCCCCCAACTCCGCTGTTCTCACTGTACCCGCCTTCTTCGTCAGAGCTAGTGGGGGGCAGGCATACCTGCTCTGCGGTGATGCCAGTTTCCGCAGGCTGCCCCCCCATGTCCGACTCTTCCTCCTCACTAGAGGAGTCATCTTCCTGCTGCTTTTGGCTTCCAGCCATTTCATTGAACCTTTCATCGTTCATGAGTTTTTCCTTGAAGGGACCACTGTTATCCAGAATGGCCCCCATTCTTTCCTGCAGCTCTTTAATAACTTCTTTTAAGATTTTTATTTTTCTTGATATTTCTGGCCTGTTTTTTCTTTCCGCTTTGTCCACCTTCCCCCTCTCAAGCTTCAGGTTCTCCCTCACCTTCTTGAGGGTCCTATTCGCTTCCTCGTACTCCCGGAGATAGGCTGTGATCCGGGAGCTGTAAACGGCGATTAGTTCCCGGGGCTTCATGTTGCCCCAGTCAGCCTGAACCGGAACCGTCCCATCCCCAGGAGCACTCCGCGTACCTCTTGGAGGGCTACTGTCCGCCCTCCTGGAACTGCCGGCGATGGACACGGCTTCACCTCCGGGGGCTG
This sequence comes from Bufo bufo, assembly GCF_905171765.1. Classification (NCBI taxonomy): domain Eukaryota; kingdom Metazoa; phylum Chordata; class Amphibia; order Anura; family Bufonidae; genus Bufo; species Bufo bufo. The sequence continues at coordinate 482,500 of NC_053390.1, forward strand.
CAGGGGCCGCTGCACCACGACTCCTGCTGGATCTTCTGACCCCCGAGGCGGGAGATGGAACTGAGGCCGGTAGCTCACCTCCCCTACCTCCCGCCGGCCTACCCCGGGAAGTAGGATCCTGGGTCTTCAGTCGCTTCATTGCCCAGGACCCCACCACCTCCCTGGGGAGAGAGGCAGGGCCTGGGCTGGGATAGATGGAAAAATCCCTGGAAGCGGCTGGACAATCAGCAGGAGCTCCTCCAAACACGACCACACCCGTCCACTGACTCCTGCACACACGACCACACCCGTCCACTGGCTCCTGCACACTGATGATTACACCCAGTATACAGGACAGGAGAAGTGGTACTGTGCAGTGTATATATACAGAATAAGAGCAGATACTGAGGATTACACCCAGTATACAGGACAGGAGAAGTGGTACTGTGCAGTGTATATATACAGAATAAGAGCAGATACTGAGGATTACACCCAGTATACAGGACAGGAGAAGTGGTACTGTGCAGTGTATATATATATATATATATACAGAATAAGAGCAGATACTGAGGATTACACCCAGTGTACAGGACAGGAGAAGTGGTACTGTGCAGTGTATATATATACAGAATAAGAGCAGATACTGAGGATTACACCCAGTATACAGGACAGGAGAAGTGGTACTGTGCAGTGTATATATATACAGAATAAGAGCAGATACTGAGGATTACACCCAGTATACAGGACAGGAGAAGTGGTACTGTGCAGTGTATATATACAGAATAAGAGCAGATACTGAGGATTACACCCAGTATACAGGACAGGAGAAGTGGTACTGTGCAGTGTATATATACAGAATAAGAGCAGATACTGAGGATTACACCCAGTATACAGGACAGGAGAAGTGGTACTGTGCAGTGTATATATATATATATATATATATATATATATATACACACAGAATAAGAGCAGATACTGAGGATTACACCCAGTATACAGGACAGGAGAAGTGGTACTGTGCAGTGTATATATATATACAGAATAAGAGCAGATACTGAGGATTACACCCAGTATACAGGACAGGAGAAGTGGTACTGTGCAGTGTATATATACAGAATAAGAGCAGATACTGAGGATTACACCCAGTATACAGGACAGGAGAAGTGGTACTGTGCAGTGTATATATACAGAATAAGAGCAGATACTGAGGATTACACCCAGTATACAGGACAGGAGAAGTGGTACTGTGCAGAGTGTATATACACAGAATAAGAGCAGATACTGAGGATTACACCCAGTATACAGGACAGGAGAAGTGGTACTGTGCAGTGTATATATATACAGAATAAGAGCAGATACTGAGGATTACACCCAGTATACAGGACAGGAGAAGTGGTACTGTGCAGTGTATATATACAGAATAAGAGCAGATACTGAGGATTACACCCAGTATACAGGACAGGAGAAGTGGTACTGTGCAGTGTATATATACAGAATAAGAGCAGATACTGAGGATTACACCCAGTATACAGGACAGGAGAAGTGGTACTGTGCAGTGTATATATACAGAATAAGAGCAGATACTGAGAATTACACCCAGTATACAGGACAGGAGAAGTGGTACTGTGCAGTGTATATATACAGAATAAGAGCAGATACTGAGGATTACACCCAGTATACAGGACAGGAGAAGTGGTGCTGTGCAGTGTATATATATACAGAATAAGAGCAGATACTGAGGATTACACCCAGTATACAGGACAGGAGAAGTGGTACTGTGCAGTGTATATATACAGAATAAGAGCAGATACTGAGGATTACACCCAGTGTACAGGACAGGAGAAGTGGTACTGTGCAGTGTATATATATATATACAGAATAAGAGCAGATACTGAGGATTACACCCAGTATACAGGACAGGAGAAGTGGTACTGTGCAGTGTGTATATACAGAATAAGAGCAGATACTGAGGAACTCTTTTTTAATTTTATACAAAAATACAAAAACGTTGCCATAAAATTTTCCAAACAAGGTATAAAGTATATACACTTACCCTACTGGCCCAGCTACATGCATACTATCTCATTCATACCTACTAAAAAAAAAAAAAATGGAGAAAATGAAACTTAGCCTAACGTAAACATCCGATCCGGCTGAGCCCCGACTATATACAAATTTATACAAATTAATCAGAACAGAAACTAAATTACAACTTCTTACAATAAAAAATAATAAACATAAAATAATCATAACAGAAATATCAAATAACTCTAATAATTTTTTTTTTTTTTATTATTTTTATTATTATTATTTTTTATTTTATTTTTTTATTTAACACACATATATGAGAAAACAAACCTATACTAACCCTACCAATCTATCTATCCCATCACCTTCACCCAGGGCCAACCTCCGCCTCTTGTCCCTCCATGAGGCCAGCCCTTCCACCACCACCCACACCCAGCCCCTCGCCTCATGTCCTCCTATGTCCGCATAGTCCAGGGCTGGATGCAGGTCTCCCCACACAAAAATATGAACCCCCCCCACCCCATCCCACCCAACCTAACTACACCCCACTTACCCTATCATACAATATATACATCTTATAACAACCATATCAATCTATACAAACCAATATTAAAATCCACCCGAAGGCCCAAGTTCAGTCATTTGCAAACCTTTCTTCAAAAACTCATCTTAAATACAAAACAAAAACCTAATGTGAAAGCCTCAGCCCAACACCAGGAAAAGTGCTACTGAGGCTAAGGCACATCAAAGGTGAAGCCTCTCCAGAGGTAAGAGACCCCATCCGTACCCACCTTCTCGCACTCAAGAGAGCGAACCTTCGCCAGGTCACCTAGAATGTTCCTACACACCTCTTCCACAGGGAGGACTTTCTGCTGGGTTGAAACTAAACACCGTGCGTTCCATGTGAAGTACCTGATCACTATGCTAACTATAAAAGCTGTGCATGGGTCCCTTCTTCCCAAACCTTTGAATGCTCCATAAGCCCATTCCGCATAGGAGAGGTTGGCTAGCCTAGGCCAGCCAATGGATGCACCCACCCGTTTGTATACCTCTGTATTAAAGGGACACTGAAGCAGGAAGTGCTCCATACTTTCCAGTATGTCGCCACACTCCTCCCGGGGACAACCCCTTTCATCAGAGTTCCTGTACTTCAAGTTGTCCCTTACATACAGCTTCCCGTGAAAGCAGCGCCAAGCCAAGTCCCAAAACTTCAAGGGGATCCTTGCCGAATTTAACAACTGTAACCCCTTGTCTAGATCCCGGCTTGGGCAATCCTTAAGGGCCAGGGGCTTCCAGAAGTGGGTCAACAAGACCCTCTCGTCAAGGGATCTCCTTGACTGGGTCTTGATTTCCCTCACTCCCAAACCCCACTGGCGGATCACCTTCAGAATCGGGGTGACATAAGCCGGAAGATATCCGTGAGGTGTACGCAAATCCTTCACTTGCCCTCCTGTCTCCCACTCCTGGAAGAAAGGCCGAAACCAACCCCTGCAAGAGACTACCCACGGAGGAGCCCTCTCTTTCCAGAGGTTTGCCAGGTTGATCTTAACAAAGGTGTTCACAAGGAACACCACTGGGTTGACCATACCCAACCCCCCTAATCTCCTCGTACGGTATGTCACCTCTCTCTTGACTAGGTTCAGCCTATTCCCCCATAACAGTTGAAAGAACAGACTGTAAACCCGAGTCCAGAGAGGTTCTGGCAAGACACATACACTGGCCAAATAGATAAGCAAAGGGAGAAGGTAAGTCTTGATCAGGTTCACCCTTTCCCTGAGGGTCAAAGACCAACCCTTCCACTGGTCAACCTTCTGAGCGGCGATCGTGAGCCTGCTGTCCCAATTTTGGGTGGGATAATCCCCATGGCCGAATTGAACGCCTAGGACTTTGGCTGACGACTGGGGCTCTGGGAGGGTGTCCGGGAGACCGAAAGATGGATCACCCCCTCCCAGCCAGAGACTCTCACACTTATCCCGGTTAATCATGGACCCGGAGACTTCCGAGTAGCGTTCTACCTCCGACATCACGTATTCCGCCTCCCCTCCCGAGGACACGAAAACAGTGACGTCATCGGCATACGCCACCACCCTCAGAGTGGCTTCTGGCTCCTCCAGACTCATCCTGACTCCCGCTAACGGTCCCCGATCAATCCTCCTAATAAAAGGATCAATCGCAAACACGTATAAGAGCGGGCTCAATGGACAACCCTGGCGGACTCCAGACCCGACCTCAAAAGGGCTGCCAGACCAACCGTTCACCAGCGGGAAACTCTCTGCCCCTGCATACAAGATCTTTAGCCAATCGACAAACCCTCCCGGCAGGCCATATTTCAGAAGGACTGCCCAGAGGTACTCGTGGTTAACCCGATCAAAAGCCTTTGCCTGATCTAAAGCCAGCATGTACCCCTTCCAGTTACCCGCCCTACTCTGCTCCACTGCCTCTCGGACACCGAGCACAGCACTAAACGTGCTTCGGCCTGGAACTGAGCAATGTTGGGTCTCCGAAAGGAGCCGGGGCGCAAACTGCACCAACCGTTTAAACAGTATCTTGGCCAGGATCTTTCTGTCCGTATTGAGAAGCGCTATGGGACGCCAATTCTCAATACGGCTCGGATCTTTACCCTTTGATATAAGGATCAGAGCTGACCTCCTCATTGACTTCGGCAGAGCACCCGAGGAAAGGCACTCATTGAATACCTTAGTCAAGAGGGGAACCAAGGAGTCCTTAAAGGTCTTATAAAACTCGGATGTTAAGCCATCCGGGCCTGGCGACTTCTTTAGGGCAAGCCCTTCGATCGCCAGGCTGACTTCCTCTTCTCTGATTTCTTCTATCAAAACGCCAAGAGAGAGGTCTACTCTTGACTCAGGGATGGTTTCAGCCAGGAAAGCCGAAATCCTGTCCCGATTCAGATCCTTCTTCCTCAAGAGGCACGAGTAGAAGGACTTGACGATTTCCAAGATCCCTGATCTGGACCTATCCAGAGATCCCGTACCATCGACCAGTCCCGTCACCAACTTACTTTTCACTGACATCTTACAGTTTCTGTAAGGGTCGGGCGAGCGGTACTTCCCGAAATCCCTCTCAAAAACCAAAGATGTGTGCCTATCGTACTGGCACCTCTTAAGCAAAGATTTCACCCTGGAGATATCCTCTCGGCTACCTCCAGTCGAGACCAGTTGTTCGAGTTTCCTCCTCAGACCCTGATACAAGCGGTACCTGTCCAGGGACCTGAGGCTCGAGAGCTGGCGGAAGAATTTTGCCACCCGATCTTTGAATATCTCCCACCACTCAGACTTAGTGTCACAAAGATCCAGCAACTCTACCTGACTCTGAAGGAAGTCCTTAAAGGATTGTCTCACCTCTGCTTCCTCCAGGAGGGCCGAATTTAGCTTCCAATAGCCTCTTCCCATTTGGGGGGATTCTGCAACATTCAAAGAGAACATAATTAGACAGTGATCAGAGAATTCCACCTCTACCACCTCTAAAGGTGAAAAGGTAGTCTCCTCCTTTAAATAAAACCTGTCTATTCTAGACCTAATCTGACTACCTCTATAATAAGTGAAACCACCGTGGCCTGGGGTGTGCCTAATGTGGACATCCACCAGGCGAGCCTCGCTAGCTATGCTATTCAGGGATACACTATCATAAGCCAGCCGGTTTCTGGCGCCTCCCCGGTCTTGGGACCTTGTGACTGTATTAAAGTCCCCGCCAAAGACCACCTGCCGACTCGTAAAAAGGAAAGGTTTGATCCCCATAAAGAGACGCTTCCGATCCCACCTGGTTTGGGGACCATAGATGTTTATCAGGCGAAGCTCTTGACCCTTCATGAGGACATCTAAAATCAAACACCTCCCCATTTCTAACTCAATCACTCGTCGGCTTTCTACTGGTGCGGTAAAAAGAACCGCCACTCCGCTATACGGCTCAGCCGCAAGAGACCAATATGATGGACCACACCTCCACTCCTTTTTTGCTTTATACACAGCCGCCAAATCTGGCAGCCTGGTCTCTTGCAAAAATAAAATGTCAGCTTCAACCCGGCTGAGAAAATCAAAGGCTGCAAACCTAGCCGCATCCGATTTAATACTGGCGACATTAATGGTCGCCAGCGTCAACGGAGTGAGTGCCGCCATACAGAGTGATTAAGTTAGACGGCCTTCTTCCTTCCCTTCCCCTTCTTGTTCTTCTTCTTACCCCTCTTGGGGCTACCCCCTAAGGTGGCACGATCTCTTTTGAGAGAGACAGTGGTGTCCATCTCATTAGTCACCACCGCCTCCCCCTTCGCACCACCCTTGTCATTCCCATTCCCAGTGTCTGGACCCGCCCCACCTCCCGAGGACCTTGCATCCTCACCGGAGGGAGGCGCGGGCCCTTCCAGAGGCTCCTTCTCTTGCCCCTCCGGCCCCCCACCTTGAACCTCCTCCCCGGAAGAAGAGGAGGCGGAGATCTCATCCAAGGTGAGGTACCGGTTGGAAAGATCCAGGGGAAGAGAGTCAGGATTAGAGAGGTCCAGGGGGGAGCTGGCTTTGCCTTCCACAGGCACTCTAGTCGGGCTAGATCTTTTTTTGGTCAGACGTTTCCTTCTTATTCTTTTAGACTCTGTCTCACTCCCCTCTGTTGCACTCTCGTAGCAAGAGGACAGAGTCACCTCGGAACGGTCTAGTCTCCTGAGTTCCTCATTCCCCTCGATATCCCCCAGGGTCTCAGCTCTAGGAGAGGCATTCTCTTGGGAGGGCCCAGGCATCACCCCAGGACGGGGTTCCACCTGCCCCCTCTCCATCTGACGCCTCTCCCTCCGTCTCTGCTGGGACGGGCCGTCTTTTCTCTTCATCGACCCCACTGCCCTGTCGCCTTCGCCAGCACTCGCCTCGGCGGTGGGGGCCTCCCGGCTCGCCTCCGCGCGTGCACGAGCCACGTTGGCGACAGAGCGAGGGCAACGACTGAACGGGTGCCCTAGCTCACCACACAGGTTGCATCTAATCTGCCCACAAGATGCAGCTAGATGGCCTTCACCCCCGCACAACGCGCACCTCTGCACTTGGCAGCTGGCGCTGAAGTGCGAAGGGCTGCCGCACTTGTAACACAGCTTAGGCTGCCCCCTGTAGAACACCATGATCCTATCCCGACCAAGGAAAGCAGATGATGGTATGTGGGAAACCGACCCCCCTGAATGTTTCAACTTAATCTGAAACGTCCAGGCACCCGACCAGATGCCAAACTCATCCAGGTTCTTGCTAGGAAGACCCTGGACGTCCCCGTACCTGCTCAACCAGGTCAAGATGTCAACACAAGAAAGTGACTCGTTACGGGTGAGAACGGTCACCTTCTTGACCTCATTCTGGCGGGTTATCGCTTGCACAAAAAACCCCTGCCAGTCCGGCTGGTCTTTTGCCAGTTCATACCCAGACCAGAAAAGTTCAAGACCCTCTGGCCGGGCAAAACTGACATCAAACTCCCGGTTGCCATACGGATGTATCAGGGCAAAGATGTCACATGCCCTGATGCCCATCCGAAAGAGAAGCTCTGCCACCCTCTTCCTGGTAGGGCACGCTTCATTGCCTCTCCACTTCAGACAGACAACATTCCGCCTGGTTGACCCGGGGCCGGTTGTGGGTGAGGACCAGGTGGTCTCGCCCCCGCCTTGCTCTCGGAAGGCACGCAGGCCATGCCTGTCTATCCAGAAGGATAGATCCACCTGCTGCCCCCCTACTGTAATGGAATTCTCCCCTCTCCTAAGAGCCTCTAGAAGTTGCCGCTGCAAGTTACCGTCACCAGACATTGGTAATGGGGAGGACAATGGTGACCGCCCCTCCCCCCCTGCACCGGCAACCACACCAGCATAACTTCTGCCAGGCGTAACCGACGCAGGAGGGGCAGCCGGACCGGGCCCACCTCCACCCCCCCCAGACCTATCTACAGCAGGTGCCACTCCAGACCCCTCTGAAGGGGCTACATGAGGCGCACCGGCCACTTGTACAGTGGGCGGCCGACCTCCAACATTCACCCCTCCATCAGGGCCCGGGGCAACACCACTAACAAAAACTGTATTTACACTACTACAAGTGACCCCTTCTTCAGTGGCCACTACCACACTCTCCCCTCCCCCCACACACACTGCTGGGCCAGAGGGGACCGAGGTCACATTATTTGTTTTGTCCAGCATCTCCTTGCTGGACACATTTTTAACAGTCTTTCCTGATTTTTCAGTCTTTCCTGATTTTTCGGGCCTGCGGGCTGTAGAACCACTGGTCCCAGCCACGCCGGCCTTATCCACTTGACGGACAGTGCAGGAGGGAGGGGCGGTGCGCACCACACTCTCATCAGGACCGCCCCCTCCCTCTCTGCCTACACACACACTGCTTTGAGTTCCTTTGTGGATATCCAAAGCCCCACCCCTGACCACTCCCACTGCGCCTCCACTCCCCGCCGCCACGACAATACCAGCGGAAGGGACTGAAGCGGAGCAGACCGGGGCAGAGGAGACTGGAACCCCGGCAAGGACTTGGGCATACAAACTCGGAGGGGCGGAGGCAGCCACCTCGCACCCTCCCCCTGCAACTCCGGATCGGGACACCGCTGTACCCGCGGTCCCACCCCCTCCACCCACAGCCGTCCCCACCACCCCCGCCCCCCCGTCCCCCACCTCCATGCCAAAACCGGCAGGGGGGGCTGCAGGGCGCACGGGAGCGGCGAAGCAGACCGGGGCAGAGCAGGCAGACCCCAGGACAGGGATCCCGGCAACGACCTCTGCAAGGGGGGCAGTGGCAGCCACACCGCCCCGCCGCACCTCCACCCGGCACTTGTCCAGTGCCCCAGCAGAGGCGGGCGGAGCCATCCGACCACCAACCATGTCCCCCTCGCCGCCCGCCCCGGGAGCCTTCCTGTCTGGCCCCTCCAGCTTTTCCTCACCGCCCCTGTTACCGCAAACAGGAACGGCGTCCTGCGCCATCTTTGCCACGTCTGTCTCCCCACTCCTACGCACCGATCCCACAGCAGAGACCAGGCCAGGGAGGATGGTGGGGTTCGTGCCCTGAGCTGGCTTTTCAGCTGGCCCAGGGCACGCAGGGTGGGTCACATAGACATACCTCACCTCTGGCTTTAATGTCTTTGTCTTTCTCTTCTTTCCCATTGGCTCATCTTCAGGCAATTCGTCACCAAAGCAAATGTCCTCACGAATTTTGGGGGACTCCAGGTGGCGTATTTCGGCCATAAGCTGCCCCCCAACTCCGCTGTTCTCACTGTACTCGCCTTCCTCGTCAGAACTAGTGGGGGGCAGGCATACCTGCTCTGCGGTGATGCCAGTTTCCGCAGGCTGCCCCCCCATGTCCGACTCTTCCTCCTCACTAGAGGAGTCATTTTCCTGCTGCTTTTGGTTTCCAGCCATTTCATTGAACCTTTCATCGTTCATGAGTTTTTCCTTAAGGGACCACTGTTATCCAGAATGGCCCCCATTCTTTCCTGCAGCTCTTTAATCACTTCTTTTAAGACTTTTATTTTTCTTGATATTTCTGGCCTGTTTTTTTCTGGCCGCTTTGTCCACCTTCCCCCTCTCAAGCTTCAGGTTCTCCCTCACCTTCTTGAGGGTCCTATTCGCTTCCTCGTACTCCCGGAGATAGGCTGTGATCCGGGAGCTGTAAACGGCGATTAGTTCCCGGGGCTTCATGTTGCCCCAGTCAGCCTCAACCGGAACCGTCCCATCCCCAGGAGCACTCCGCGTACCTCTTGGAGGGCTACTGTCCGCCCTCCTGGAACTGCCGGCGATGGACATGGCTTCACCTCCGGGGGCTGCAGGGGCCGCTGCACCACGACTCCTGCTGGATCTTCTGACCCCCGAGGCGGGAAGATGGAACTGAGGCCGGTAGCTCACCTCCCCTACCTCCCGCCGGCCTACCCCGGGAAGTAGGATCCTGGGTCTTCAGTCGCTTCATTGCCCAGGACCCTACCACCTCCCTGGGGAGAGAGGCAGGGCCTGGGCTGGGATAGATGGAAAAATCCCTGGAAGCGGCTGGACAATCAGCAGGAGCTCCTCCAAACACGACCACACCCGTCCACTGACTCCTACACACACGACCACACCCGTCCACTGGCTCCTGCACACTGAGGATTACACCCAGTATACAGGACAGGAGAAGTGGTACTGTGCAGTGTATATATATATACAGAATAAGAGCAGATACTGAAGATTACACCCAGTATACAGGACATGAGAAGTGGTACTGTGCAGTGTGTATATATACAGAATAAGAGCAGATACTGAGGATTACACCCAGTATACAGGAGAAGTGGTACTGTGCAGTGTGTATATATATATATATACAGAATAAGAGCAGATACTGAGGATTACACCCAGTACACAGGACAGGAGAAGTGGTACTGTGCAGTGTGTATATATATATATATATATATACAGAATAAGAGCAGATACTGAGGATTACACCCAGTATACAGGACATGAGAAGTGGTACTGTGCAGTGTATATATATATACAGAATAAGAGCAGATACTGAGGATTACACCCAGTATACAGGACATGAGAAGTGGTACTGTGCAGTGTATATATATACAGAATAAGAGCAGATACTGAGGATTACACCCAGTATACAGGACAGGAGAAGTGGTACTGTGCAGTGTGTATATATACAGAATAAGAGCAGATACTGAGGATTACACCCAGTATACAGGACATGAGAAGTGGTACTGTGAAGTATATATATACAGAATAAGAGCAGATACTGAGGATTACACCCAGTATACAGGAGAAGTGGTACTGTGCAGTGTGTATATATATACAGAATAAGAGCAGATACTGAGGATTACACCCAGTATACAGGACAGGAGAAGTGGTACTGTGCAGTGTGTATATATACAGAATAAGAGCAGATACTGAGGATTACACCCAGTATACAGGACATGAGAAGTGGTACTGTGAAGTATATATATACAGAATAAGAGCAGATACTGAGGATTACACCCAGTATACAGGAGAAGTGGTACTGTGCAGTGTGTATATATATACAGAATAAGAGCAGATACTGAGGATTACACCCGGTATACAGGACAGGAGAAGTGGTACTGTGCAGTGTATATATATACAGAATAAGAGCAGATACTGAGGATTACACCCAGTATACAGGACAGGAGAAGTGGTACTGTGCAGTGTGTATATACAGAATAAGAGCAGATACTGAGGATTACACCCGGTATACAGGACAGGAGAAGTGGTACTGTGCAGTGTATATATATACAGAATAAGAGCAGATACTGAGGATTACACCCGGTATACAGGAGAAGTGGGAGGAGCTGCTGTTCCTTCCTGTTCCTGTTTCCTGGTGTGTGTGCTTTTGCAGGAGAACCAGGAGGTGAACAAGGATTGCTGGGGAGAGTGCTGCCCTTTCCCCAGGGGGTGGTGCTCTTTCCTAGCATGGACACCCGGGCTGCGGCCGCCCGGGGCTGTACAGTCGTGGCCAAAAGTTTTGAGCATTACATAAATATTGGAAATTGGAAAAGTTGCTGCTTAAGTTTTTATAATAGCAAATTGCCAGAATGTTATGAAGAGTGATCAGATGAATTGCATAGTCCTTCTTTGCCATGAAAATGAACTTAATCCCCCAAAAAAACCTTTCCACTGCATTTCATTGCTGTCATTAAAGGACCTGCTGAGATCATTTCAGTAATCGTCTTGTTAACTCAGGTGAGAATGTTGACGAGCACAAGGCTGGAGATCATTATGTCAGGCTGATTGGGTTAAAATGGCAGACTTGACATGTTAAAAGGAGGGTGATGCTTGAAATCATTGTTCTTCCATTGTTAACCATGGTGACCTGCAAAGAAACGCGTGCAGCCATCATTGCGTTGCAAAAAATGGCTTCACAGGCAAGGATATTGTGGCTACTAAGATTGCACCTCAATCAAAAATTTATAGGATCATCAAGAACTTCAAGGAAAGAGGTTCAATTCTTGTTGAGAAGGCTTCAGGGCGTCCAAGAAAGTCCAGCAAGCGCCAGGATCGTCTCCTAAAGAGGATTCAGCTGCGGGATCTGCCAGTGCAGAGCTTGCTCAGGAATGGCAGCAGGCAGGTGTGAGCGCATCTGCACGCACAGTGAGGCCAAGACTTTTGGAAGATGGCCTGGTGTCAAGAAGGCCAGCAAAGAAGCCACTTCTCTCCAAAAAAAACATCAGGGACAGAAAGTATGGTGAATGGACTGCTGAGGACTGGGGCAAAGTCATATTCTCCGATGAAGTCTCTTTCCGATTGTTTGGGGCATCTGGAAAAAGGCTTGTCCGGAGAAGAAAAGGTGAGCGCCACCATCAGTCCTGTGTCATGCCAACAGTAAAGCATCCTGAGACCATTCATGTGTGGGGTTGCTTCTCATCCAAGGGAGTGGGCTCACTCACAATTTTGCCCAAAACACAGCCATGAATAAAGAATGGCACCAAAACACCCTCCAACAGCAACTTCTTCCAACAATCCAACAACAGTTTGGTGAAGAACAATGCATTTTCCAGCACGATGGAGCACCGTGCCATAAGGCAAAAGTGATAACTAAGTGGCTCGGGGACCAAAACGTTGACATTTTGGGTCCATGGCCTGGAAACTCCCCAGATCTTAATCCCATTGAGAACTTGGGGTCAATCCTCAAGAGGCGGGTGGACAAACAAAAACCCACTAATTAAGACAAACTCCAAGAAGTGATTAAGAAAGAATGGGTTGTATCAGTCAGGAATTGGCCCAGAAGGTGATTGAGAGCATGCGCAGTCGGATTGCAGAGGTCCTGAAAAAGAAGGGCCAACACTGCAAATACTGACTCTTTGCATAAATGTCATGTAATTGTCGATAAAAAAAGCCTTTGAAACGTATGAAGTGCGTGTAATTATATTTCACTACATCACAGAAACAACAGAAACAAAGATCTAAAAGCAGTTTAGCAGCAAACTTTGTGAAAACTAATATTTGTGTCATTCTCAAAACTTTTGGCCACGACTGTATATAAATAAAAAAAGTATGTAAATATATCTAAATATAAAAATCATGTATGTAAATATGTTTATATTTATGTTTGTTTATTTTGCGCTTTTGTAAATATTTAAATAGTGTATGGATGACACAGGCAGGTTGTCAGCAGTAATAGATGAATAGACGTTACTGTAGTATACGGCTTTCGGATCTCATGTCTGATCACATTATATCAGTGATGTCATCAGCAGGGGGCGGGGCTGTGACTACCTCTCAGACAGGATGTACAGGCAGGTTGTCAGCAGTATTACAGTATATTCTGGGTGGAGTTGTCCTTGACGCCATGCACAGCTGTTGTCACCGGCCCTGTGTACTGACACCTCTGTCATGCAGGGTGTGAGGCTGCTGTCCTCGGTGCTGACGCTCAGATCCTTCTCACGAGTCTTCTCCTTCCTGCTCTTGTTTTCTCCTGTTGTCCAATGGGGGCCACTAAAATAGCCGGTGTCACCATGGGGCAGAGATGAGGGACATGAGTAACAGCAGCAATGGGAATAGCGGCTCCCAGTCCTGTCATTTCCATCCATACCTGTATCCCAGGCGTCTCGAGAGGCTCCGCTCCTTGAGTCATCGTCCTCCGTCTTGAACAGTGGGAAAATCCACAAGGGGGCCCTAAACAGGTGCAGAATGGGGCCCCCTGTTATGCTGCTAGTGGGCTACTTCCTTACTGCTCGTTTGGGGGGGGCAGGATTCCTTGCGGGGTCTCCCACCCAGTAGCACAGGGCCGGACCCCTCTCTCCACCAGATGAGCCCCATAGCTGCCCCTATAAAGGAGCTTTGTCCTCGTGACTTTCTCTTAGTGATCGGGCGCTGACCCAAATTCACACATCCTAGGGGGCTACGTCCTCCTGGGCTATGGTGGTATGAATGAAAGTGTCAGTCTGCACTGTTGTTCTGGCATTCTATTCCTTAGTCGGATGTATAGAGGTATGGAGAGCTGTAGTACATGGAATTGTGGGAGGATGAAGAGGGGGGTGACTATTTCAGCTGGCGGACCCCCCTACCGGTGGTGACGCTTACATTATATTCGTTCCTCGGTTTTTTACCACTCCAGTATGAGGAGTCTAACCTAACAGTAAGCGAGATCCTATGGACTGTGCGCTACCTGGTGTTTAGCCCGGAGAGGGGGGGATTCATGATGGTACAGTCCGGTCATTCCCGATCACTTGTGGATTTCCCCGTGGATGCATATGGGCACATCAACGACAATAAGTGCATTATGTGGCGGTTTACCGCATATACCGCCATTTCTAGAGCCATTACATAGACAATTATTACGTTCCACGAGTGGCGCAGAAAACCCTTCCAAATTTGCATCGTGCTTCCTCTTTCCTGCTGCTCAGCGTGCGCGTGTGTCAGTGTAGACTGCCGATCTGGCATTCTATTCGTGAATCAGACAGCTCAGGATGAGCAGGGCCATAATTCTCAGGCACATCTGAAAATAGTTGATGACCTCATTATCTGTGGGGGGAGGGGGGGGGGGTCCTGGAATCGATCTCTGATGAAGCATTTGACTGTTTGGACACGATGGCGCGGGGGCGGCCGGCTGTCGTATTAAACACTGCCGCCCACTGACTTCTTTTACTCCGAGTCGATGCGCAACGTGAAACTCTGCCAAGGGAAAGACACAAGGTGCGACTACACAGTAATTAATCCTACGCTAATTACAGGCGGGCGAAACGACACAAGGCGGAAACGTGATCATTAGCAGCGTGACTGACGGAACCCAAAAAAGGAGGCTGCGCCCCCCATCCGGAATCAGGAAACCGCTGAGCTCCACATCTATATATAATAAAGTCGCCCTGGTCCCTGATCTCACCTCCTTAGTGTCTTCTGTGTCCTCCTGCGGTTTCCGTAGAAACACCGGTTGCTGCGGTAACTATAAAAGCGTAGATGTCATGTAGGTTCGGAACGGAGACCTTGAGTCCCGCAGCTATGGGTTCCTCAGTGAACAAAAATAACCTCATCCCCACCCACGACCCATCGTCCTTGACTCCGAGCTGGCATATGGGTGCCATTATTACAATGCCGCAGTCTGCCATGCATTATGGGTTGTATTAAAGAAGAACCCCAAATTCAGTTTAAGGGGCAGTTTTTGGTGACACCCTCTAAATCCAGCTATTGTGAAACTACAATTCCCAGCATGCTCCATTCATGTCTATGAGAGTTCTTAGAAGGGCAGAGCAAGTATGCATGCTGGGAGTTGTAGTTCCACAGCAGCTGGAGTGCAGGAGGTTGCCTACCCCTGCTCTAAATAGTCCAGTGACATCTGCAGGTCCACAAAGAGGAAGACAACCACCCTCTTCCGCATCCATAATACCGTCATGGCGCACAGTATTTCCTGCGAGGCGATATTACAGACGATAATCAGTCAGGAACTACAAGTCTCAGAAGAACTGCCAGAGCGTTGGAGGGAATGGAGTAAAAAGTGGACCAAATATTATATAATATTATCATATAGTATGACAGGGTTATGAGAAGCCCATGGCGGGACCAGAAAGGGTCGGAGCAGGTGATTGACCACTCTGGGTTAATTTTTAGTAGTCAAAAGTGACATAGCGCCCCCTCTGTACTAGGAGGAGGTCACTCCCGATCACCAGCATCAATCATGGAGTGAAGGGTACAGTGAGCGAGAACCGCCATGGGCACGGTTCACACCCCTACGGTGTCTGTACCTCCTCAGAACTCCTGGAGAGACCACGTGGAGAAGATCAATAGGCAATCATTTCTACCGCGTGACAAGTGGCCTCATTAAACTGGAGATGGGGCCGGGGGCGATGAGAGGAGCAGGCCCCTGCGATGAGTGACTGAGTGAGGCCCCGGGGATCTGTCAGCAATTAGGCTACTTTCACACTTGCGGCAGAGTGATTCGGCGTCGCCGGATCAGGCAATCTGCATGCAAACGGACAGCATTTGTAGACCGATCCGGATGCGGATCCGTCTCACAAATGCATTGCGAGAACGGATCCGTCTCTTACGTTTGTCTTACGGAGAAACTGATTTGTTTCAAATTTTTTTTCACATTTTTACCGGTCTGCGCATGCGCAGACTGGAAGTACGTATCCGGCATTCCGGTATTTTTAATGCCAGATCCAGCACCAATACATTTCAATGTAAATTAATGCCGGATCCGGTATTCCGGCAGCTGATCCGGAATTTTGGACGGAGATAATACCGCAGCATGCTGCGGTATTTCCTCCGTCCAAAACGCCGTTCAGTGACTGAACTGAAGACATCCTGAACGGATTTCTCTCCATTCAGAATGCATGGGGATGAAACTGATCAGTTCTTTATTGAGCCCCTAGGACGGAACTCAGCGCCGGAAAAGAAAAACGCTAGTGTGAAAGTGCCCTAAGCTGAAAATATCACAGGGGGCCATCACACGGTGAAGCGACCTGCTCTAGGAAGGGTCATTGATCCTGGCTAGTGACTACTGCTGTCCATGGTATTACTGGGTCACATAAGCTGGGGGGCGGTGGAGTCCTCTCTGTCTGGATAATGAGAGGGAAACCCGTGCGCTCAGATGAGGAAGGCAGACGTGTGGCTGTGGGAATAGAGCTCGGAGCGGGAGGGAGCTGGCATTAATCCTGCTTTATTCTCTCCGCTGAGAGGCTCGCTAGTTAGAGCACATCATGAGGCTGGGAACACGCAGAGCATGGAAAGCTCTCATAATTACTGTAACTTCCCCCAAACCAGCCCCTCTTCCCAGCCCCCAACCTTCTCCGTGTCCCCAGGGCGCCCTTATAGCGTAATAATGCGACTATTCCCACCGCTCCTCACTGTGCAGCCTCCCGCCGTCCATCTCCTTCACTCTCCACCACCCCTCCCCTCCAGCTCTCCAGCTTTCCTTCCATTTCTGTCATTTTTTCCATCTCCCCCTCCTCCATCTTTAGTTCTCCTACATGCTTTTCCTCTTCAGCCTTCCTTCATCCTTCCAGTCTCTCCTCCTCTGCATCCCCCCCTTTCTTCTCTTCCCGTGTATTTCTCCCCTTCTGCCTCTTCAGCTTTACCTCTCCAGTCCATCCTCCATCTCAGAATTCTAATCAGTCCCATAACTCTTCCTCCTCCATCTACATCTTCCTCCACTTCTATCTCCCTCCTTCTCCACATCCCTCTCTATCCTCACTTCTCTCCTTTCTTCCTCATCTCTCTTTCCTTCATCTTCTCCCTCTTCCTCCCTTCATCACTACATCTTTTCTTATCCCATCCCCCATTTATTTCCTTTTCCATCCTAACCCTTCCTTCTGCATTGTCCTTTCACTTGCCCTTAACCTTTCTCTTCCTCCCTTCCTCCTTTTGTTTCCTTCCTCTTTTTCTCCCTTCCCTCCTTCTCTTCCTCTTTCGTCCTTGTTTTCTTTCTTCCTTTCTGCCTCTCCTCATTTCTATCTCTCCCTTCCTCCTTCTCACTCTCCCTCTTTATTCCTCCTTTTATCCTCCTTTCCTCCCTCACTGCCATTTTCTCCATCATTCTAGCTCTCCTTTTCATTCCTCCCTCTTCCTACTTCCCACTCCTCCTTACTCCTTTCCTTTCTCCCATTTTTCTGTCTTCCGTCGGCTCGTAACTTTTCCACCTTCCCTCTCTCCCATACTGGGCTTACACTGGAAGAATGAGGTTATAATGGGAGGTATCTCAGATGCTTTAAGTCCTCTTTTCCTCACTTTGTATACAGCGGAGGCGCTCATCTGTCCTGAGAGCCGCAGTCACTGAAATATCTAATATATCTGTGCAATCCGTGGACCCCCATATCCTGACCCCCACTACACCTTAGGAGAGACACAGACCTGAAAACTTCACACGTCTGGTATGCTCCTGAACTCAAATACTCTGTGCTGCTGGGCCGACCCTGCTCCTTCCACTATGTAACTCTCAGCCTGTGACCTCCACAAGATCAGCACACTCCTCTCCTGAAATCCTCTGTGCTGCTGGAGATCCTGCTCCTTCCACTATGTAACTCTCAGCCTGTGACCTCCACAAGAACAGCACACTCCTCTCCTGAAATCCTCTGTGCTGCTGAGGGGACCCTGCTCCTTCCACTATGTAACTCTCAGCCTGTGACCTCCACAAGAACAGCACACTCCTCTCCTGAAATCCTCTGTGCTGCTGGGAGGACCCTGCTCCTTCCACTATGTAACTCTCAGCCTGTGACCTCCACAAGATCAGCACACTCCTCTCCGGAAATCCTCTGTGCTGCAGGGAGGACCCTGCTCCTTCCACTATGTAACTCTCAGCCTGTGACCTCCACAAGATCAGCACACTCCTCTCCTGAAATCCTCTGTGCTGCAGGGAGGACCCTGCTCCTTCCACTACGTAACTCTCAGCCTGTGACCTCCACAAGAACAGCACACTCCTCTCCTGAAATCCTCTGTGCTGCTGAGGGGACCCTGCTCCTTCCACTATGTAACTCTCAGCCTGTGACCTCCACAAGAACAGCACACTCCTCTCCTGAAATCCTCTGTGCTGCTGAGGGGACCCTGCTCCTTCCACTATGTAACTCTCAGCCTGTGACCTCCACAAGAACAGCACACTCCTCTCCTGAAATCCTCTGTGCTGCTGGGAGGACCCTGCTCCTTCCACTACGTAACTCTCAGCCTGTGACCTCCACAAGAACAGCACACTCCTCTCCTGAAATCCTCTGTGCTGCTGGGAGGACCCTGCTCCTTCCACTATGTAACTCTCAGCCTGTGACCTCCACAAGATCAGCACACTCCTCTCCTGAAATCCTCTGTGCTGCTAGTGTAACCGTGCAGGATACTGTATATGTGGGGCACAGAACACGGGGCGAGGTAATGGGAACTTCATGGAAACAGAATAAGTAGAGAGAACTTGAATTGCATCCAGCAAAGGAAAATAAATCTCCAGAAATAGAGCGGTCACGGATAATTACATCCAGAGCGTTCAGCAAGAGACAGTCTGGAGACAGTTCTTGAAAAACACAAAAGTCCGTTCTCAGACAACCCCGATCAGGCCATAGCCAGAGCTACGCCACAAGTCAGACCGCTGGGCTCAAAACTGACTGCAACTCACAAGCCGCAACTGCTGTGCCATAGAAGTCAATGGAAAAGATGAACATGAGTGGTCTCTCTCGTCTACTGTCTCTATACAGATGTCTCTACAGATAGATACATGCTAACTTGTCTCTCCAGAAAAGAGATAATTAAAAGTAACTTTACTGTAACAGTATGGTTTCTACACAGTAACAACCAGCCGACATCTGACAGGTCACAGCGCCCCCTGCTGTCAGGGAGGTACACAGTAACAACCAGCCGACATCTGACAGGTCACAGCGCCCCCTGCTCCAGGGAGGTGCACAGCACCTACTGCTAAATAACTGCTAATTTTCCTTTAAGAGCGCTGCCATGGCTTCACGTGTGCACTGACCATGTCATACAATTGCACTTCTGTCTGACACCAGTGCCCATGCAATAAGTCATTTATTTCAGCATGGATACCCCACCTAATAGTCAGAAGAACCGGTAATATCCATGGACGGCAATATTAACCCTTCACCGGCAAAAGAAGACCCATCCCTACAAGATCTACAATGGAAGGAGTATCAATTCTCCTGTCCTGTATATATATACACTGCACAGTACCACTTCTCCTGTCCTGTATACTGGGTGTAATCCTCAGTATCTGCTCTTATTCTGTATATATATATACACACTGCACAGTACCACTTCTCCTGTATACTGGGTGTAATCCTCAGTATCTGCTCTTATTCTGTATATATATATACACTGCACAGTACCACTTCTCCTGTCCTGTATATTGGGTGTAATCCTCAGTATCTGCTCTTATTCTGTATATATATACACTGCACAGTACCACTTCTCCTGTCCTGTATACTGGGTGTAATCCTCAGTATCTGCTCTTATTCTGTATATATATACCACTGCACAGTACCACTTCTCCTGTATACTGGGTGTAATCCTCAGTATCTGCTCTTATTCTGTATATATATACACTGCACAGTACCACTTCTCCTGTCCTGTATACTGGGTGTAATCCTCAGTATCTGCTCTTATTCTGTATATATATATACACTGCACAGTACCACTTCTCCTGTCCTGTGTACTGGGTGTAATCCTCAGTATCTGCTCTTATTCTGTATATATATACACTGCACAGTACCACTTCTTCTGTCCTGTATACTGGGTGTAATCCTCAGTATCTGCTCTTATTCTGTATATATACACTGCACAGTACCACTTCTCCTGTCCTGTGTACTGGGTGTAATCCTCAGTATCTGCTCTTATTCTGTATATATATACACTGCACAGTACCACTTCTCCTGTCCTGTATATTGGGTGTAATCCTCAGTATCTGCTCTTATTCTGTATATATACACTGCACAGTACCACTTCTCCTGTCCTGTGTACTGGGTGTAATCCTCAGTATCTGCTCTTATTCTGTATATATATACACTGCACAGTACCACTTCTCCTGTCCTGTATACTGGGTGTAATCCTCAGTATCTGCTCTTATTCTGTATATATATATACACTGCACAGTACCACTTCTCCTGTATACTGGGTGTAATCCTCAGTATCTGCTCTTATTCTGTATATATATACACTGCACAGTACCACTTCTCCTGTCCTGTGTACTGGGTGTAATCCTCAGTATCTGCTCTTATTCTGTATATATATACACTGCACAGTACCACTTCTTCTGTCCTGTATACTGGGTGTAATCCTCAGTATCTGCTCTTATTCTGTATATATATATACACTGCACAGTACCACTTCTCCTGTCCTGTATACTGGGTGTAATCCTCAGTATCTGCTCTTATTGTGTAAATATGGACACTGCACAGTACCACTTCTCCTGTCCTGTATATTGGGTGTAATCCTCAGTATCTGCTCTTATTCTGTATATATACACTGCACAGTACCACTTCTCCTGTCCTGTGTACTGGGTGTAATCCTCAGTATCTGCTCTTATTCTGTATATATATACACTGCACAGTACCACTTCTCCTGTCCTGTATACTGGGTGTAATCCTCAGTATCTGCTCTTATTCTGTATATATACACTGCACAGTACCACTTCTCCTGTCCTGTGTACTGGGTGTAATCCTCAGTATCTGCTCTTATTCTGTATATATATACACTGCACAGTACCACTTCTCCTGTCCTGTATACTGGGTGTAATCATCAGTGTGCAGGAGCCAGTGGACGGGTGTGGTCGTGTGTGCAGGAGTCAGTGGACGGGTGTGGTCGTGTTTGGAGGAGCTCCTGCTAATTGTCCAGCCGCTTCCAGGGATTTTTCCATCTATCCCAGCCCAGGCCCTGCCTCTCTCCCCAGGGAGGTGGTGGGGTCCTGGGCAATGAAGCGACTGAAGACCCAGGATCCTACTTCCCGGGGTAGGCCGGCGGGAGGTAGGGGAGGTGAGCTACCGGCCTCAGTTCCATCTCCCGCCTCGGGGGTCAGAAGATCCAGCAGGAGTCGTGGTGCAGCGGCCCCTGCAGCCCCCGGAGGTGAAGCCGTGTCCATCGCCGGCAGTTCCAGGAGGGCGGACAGTAGCCCTCCAAGAGGTACGCGGAGTGCTCCTGGGGATGGGACGGTTCCGGTTGAGGCTGACTGGGGCAACATGAAGCCCCGGGAACTAATCGCTGTTTACAGCTCCCGGATCACAGCCTATCTCCGGGAGTACGAGGAAGCGAATAGGACCCTCAAGAAGGTGAGGGAGAACCTGAAGCTTGAGAGGGGGAAGGTGGACAAAGCGGAAAGAAAAAAAAGGCCAGAAATATCAAGAAAAATAAAAATCTTAAAAGAAGTCATTAAAGAGCTGCAGGAAAGAATGGGGGCCATTCTGGATAACAGTGGTCCCTTCAAGGAAAAACTCATGAACGATCAAAGGTTTAATGAAATGGCTGGAAACCAAAAGCAGCAGGAAGATGACTCCTCTAGTGAGGAGGAAGAGTCGGACATGGGGGGGCAGCCTGCGGAAACTGGCATCACCGCAGAGCAGGTATGCCTGCCCCCCACTAGCTCTGACGAAGAAGGCGGGTACAGTGAGAACAGCGGAGTTGGGGGGCAGCTTATGGCCGAAATACGCCACCTGGAGTCCCCCAAAATTAGTGAGGACATTTGTTTTGGTGACGAATTGCCTGAAGATGAGCCGATGGGAAAAAAGAGAAAGGCAAAGACATTAAAGCCAGAGGTGAGGTATGTCTATGTGACCCACCCTGCGTGCCCTGGGCCAGCTGAAAAGCCAGCTCAGGGCACGAACCCCACCATCCTCCCTGGCCCGGTCTCTGCTGTGGGATCGGTGCATAGGAGTGGGGAGAAAGACGTGGCAAAGATGGCGCAGGACGCCGTCCCTGTTTGCGGTAACAGGGGCGGTGAGGAAAAGCTGGAGGGGCCAGACAGGAAGGCTCCCGGGGCGGGCGGCGAGGGGGACATGGTTGGTGGTCGGATAGCTCCGCCCGCCTCTGCTGGGGCACTGGACAAGTGCCGGGTGGAGGTGCGGCGGGGCGGTGTGGCTGCCACTGACCCCCTTGCAGAGGTTGTTGCCGGGATCCCTGTCCTGGGGTCTGCGTCCTCTGCCCCGGTCTGCTTCGCCGCTCCCGTGCGCCCTGCAGCCCCCCCTGCCGGTTTTGGCATGGCGGTGGGGGACGGGGGGGGGGGGGGGGGGGGGGACGGCTGTGGGTGGAGGGGGTGGGACCGCGGGTACAGCGGTGTCCCGATCCGGAGTTGCAGGGGGAGGGTGCGAGGTGGCTGCCTCCGCCCCTCCCAGTTTGTATGCCCAAATCCCTGCCGGGGTTCCCGTCTCCTCTGCCCCGGTCTGCTCCGCTTCAGTCCCTTCCGCTGGTATTGTCGTGGCGGCGGGGAGTGGAGGCGCAGTGGGAGTGGTCGGGGGGTGGAGCTTCGGATGTCCAGAGAAAAGCTCAGAGCAGTGTGTGTGTAGGCAGAGAGGGAGAGGGCGGTCCTGATGCGAGTGTGGTGCGCACCGCCCCTCCCTCCTGCACTGTCCGTCAAGTGGATAAGGCCGGCGTGGCTGGGACCAGTGGTTCTACAGCCCGCCGGCCCGAAAAATCAGGAAAGACTGAAAAATCAGAAAAGACTGTTAAAAATGTGTCCAGCAAGGAGATGCTGGACAAAACAAATAATGTGACCTCGGTCCCCTCTGGCCCAGCAGTGTGTGTGGGGGGAGGGGAGAGTGTGGTAGTGGCCACTGAAGAAGTGGTCACTTCTAGTAGTGTAAATACAGTTTTTGTTAGTGGTGTTGGTGTTGCCCTGGGCCCTGATGGAGGGGTGAATGTTGGAGGTCGGCCGCCCACTGTACAAGTGGCCGGTGCGCCTCATGTAGCCCCTTCAGAGGGGTCTGGAGTGGCACCTGCTGTAGATAGGTCTGGGGGGGATGGGGGTGGGCCCGGTCCGGCTGCCCCTCCTGCGTCGGTTTGCGCCTGGCAGAAGTTATGCTGGTGTGGTTGCCGGCGCAGGGGGGGAGGGGCGGTCCCCATTGTCCTCCCCATTTACCAATGTCTGGTGACGGTAACTTGCAGCGGCAACTTCTAGAGGCTCTTAGGAGAGGGGAGAATTCCATTACAGTAGGGGGGCAGCAGGTGGATCTATCCTTCTGGATAGACAGGCATGGCCTGCGTGCCTTCCGAGAGCAAGGCGGGGGCGAGACCACCTGGTCCTCACCCACAACCGGCCCCGGGTCAACCAGGCGGAATGTTGTCTGTCTGAAGTGGAGAGGCAATGAAGCGTGCCCTACCAGAAAGAGGGTGGCAGAGCTTCTCTTTCGGATGGGCATCAGGGCATGTGACATCTTTGCCCTGATACATCCGTATGGCACCCGGGAGTTTGATGTCAGTTTTGCCCGACCAGAGGGTCTTGAACTTTTCTGGTCTGGGTATGAACTGGCAAAAGACCAGCCGGACTGGCAGGGGTTTTTTGTGCAAGCGATAACCCGCCAGAATGAGGTCAAGAAGGTGACCGTTCTCACCCGTAACGAGTCACTTTCTTGTGTTGACATCTTGACCTGGTTGAGCAGGTACGGGGACGTCCAGGGTCTTCCTAGCAAGAACCTGGATGAGTTTGGCATCTGGTCGGGTGCCTGGACGTTTCAGATTAAGTTGAAACATTCAGGGGGGGTCGGTTTCCCACATACCATCATCTGCTTTCCTTGGTCGGGATAGGATCATGGTGTTCTACAGGGGCAGCCTAAGCTGTGTTACAAGTGCGGCAGCCCTTCGCACTTCAGCGCCAGCTGCCAAGTGCAGAGGTGCGCGTTGTGCGGGGGTGAAGGCCATCTAGCTGCATCTTGTGGGCAGATTAGATGCAACCTGTGTGGTGAGCTAGGGCACCCGTTCAGTCGTTGCCCTCGCTCTGTCGCCAACGTGGCTCGTGCACGCGCGCGGAGGCGAGCCGGGAGGCCCCCACCGCCGAGGCGAGTGCTGGCGAAGGCGACAGGGCAGTGGGGTCGATGAAGAGAAAAGACGGCCCGTCCCAGCAGAGACGGAGGGAGAGGCGTCAGATGGAGAGGGGGCAGGTGGAACCCCGTCCTGGGGTGATGCCTGTGCCCTCCCAAGAGAATGCCTCTCCTAGAGCTGAGACCCTGGGGGATATCGAGGGGAATGAGGAACTCAGGAGACTAGACCGTTCCGAGGTGACTCTGTCCTCTTGCTACGAGAGTGCAACAGAGGGGAGTGAGACAGAGTCTAAAAGAATAAGAAGGAAACGTCTGACCAAAAAAAGATCTAGCCCGACTAGAGTGCCTGTGGAAGGCAAAGCCAGCTCCCCCCTGGACCTCTCTAATCCTGACTCTCTTCCCCTGGATCTTTCCAACCGGTACCTCACCTTGGATGAGATCTCCGCCTCCTCTTCTTCCGGGGAGGAGGTTCAAGGTGGGGAGCCGGAGGGGCAAGAGAAGGAGCCTCTGGAAGGGCCCGCGCCTCCCTCCGGTGAGGATGCAAGGTCCTCAGGAGGTGGGGCGGGTCCAGACACTGGGAATGGGAATGACAAGGGTGGTGCGAAGGGGGAGGCGGTGGTGACTAATGAGATGGACACCACTGTCTCTCTCAAAAGAGATCGTGCCACCTTAGGGGGTAGCCCCAAGAGGGGTAAGAAGAAGAACAAGAAGGGGAAGGGAAGGAAGAAGGCCGTCTAACTTAATCACTCTGTATGGCGGCACTCACTCCGTTGACGCTGGCGACCATTAATGTCGCCAGTATTAAATCGGATGCGGCTAGGTTTGCAGCCTTTGATTTTCTCAGCCGGGTTGAAGCTGACATTTTATTTTTGCAAGAGACCAGGCTGCCAGATTTGGCGGCTGTGTATAAAGCAAAAAAGGAGTGGAGGTGTGGTCCATCATTTTGGTCTCTTGCGGCTGAGCCGTATAGCGGAGTGGCGGTTCTTTTTACCGCACCAGTAGAAAGCCGACGAGTGATTGAGTTAGAAATGGGGAGGTGTTTGATTTTAGATGTCCTCATGAAGGGTC
This sequence comes from Bufo bufo, assembly GCF_905171765.1. Lineage (NCBI taxonomy): Eukaryota > Metazoa > Chordata > Amphibia > Anura > Bufonidae > Bufo > Bufo bufo. Next base: position 507,970 of record NC_053390.1, read on the forward strand.
AAGAGCTTCGCCTGATAAACATCTATGGTCCCCAAACCAGGTGGGATCGGAAGCGTCTCTTTATGAGGATCAAACCTTTCCTTTTTACGAGTCGGCAGGTGGTCTTTGGCGGGGACTTTAATACAGTCACAAGGTCCCAAGACCGGGGAGGCGCCAGAAAACCGGCTGGCTTATGATAGTGTATCCCTGAATAGCATAGCTAGTGAGGCTCGCCTGGTGGATGTCCACATTAGGCACACCCCAGGCCACGGTGGTTTCACTTATTATAGAGGTAGTCAGATTAGGTCTAGAATAGACAGGTTTTATTTAAAGGAGGAGACTACTTTTTCACCTTTAGAGGTGGTAGAGGTGGAATTCTCCGATCACTGTCTAATTATGTTCTCTTTGAATGTTGCAGAATCCCCCCAAATGGGAAGAGGCTATTGGAAGCTAAATTCGGCCCTCCTGGAGGAAGCAGAGGTGAGACAATCCTTTAGGGACTTCCTTCAGAGTCAGGTAGAGTTGCTGGATCTTTGTGACACTAAGTCTGAGTGGTGGGAGATATTCAAAGATCGGGTGGCAAAATTCTTCCGCCAGCTCTCGAGCCTCAGGTCCCTGGACAGGTACCGCTTGTATCAGGGTCTGAGGAGGAAACTCGAACAACTGGTCTCGACTGGAGGTAGCCGAGAGGATATCTCCAGGGTGAAATCTTTGCTTAAGAGGTGCCAGTATGATAGGCACACATCTTTGGTTTTTGAGAGGGATTTCGGGAAGTACCGCTCGCCCGACCCTTACAGAAACTGTAAGATGTCAGTGAAAAGTAAGTTGGTGACGGGACTGGTCGATGGTACGGGATCTCTGGATAGGTCCAGATCAGGGATCTTGGAAATCGTCAAGTCCTTCTACTCGTGCCTCTTGAGGAAGAAGGATCTGAATCGGGACAGGATTTCGGCTTTCCTGGCTGAAACCATCCCTGAGTCAAGAGTAGACCTCTCTCTTGGCGTTTTGATAGAAGAAATCAGAGAAGAGGAAGTCAGCCTGGCGATCGAAGGGCTTGCCCTAAAGAAGTCGCCAGGCCCGGATGGCTTAACATCCGAGTTTTATAAGACCTTTAAGGACTCCTTGGTTCCCCTCTTGACTAAGGTATTCAATGAGTGCCTTTCCTCAGGTACTCTGCCGAAGTCAATGAGGAGGTCAGCTCTGATCCTTATATCAAAGGGTAAAGATCCGAGCCGTATTGAGAATTGGCGTCCCATAGCGCTTCTCAATACGGACAGAAAGATCCTGGCCAAGATACTGTTTAAACGGTTGGTGCAGTTTGCGCCCCGGCTCCTTTCGGAGACCCAACATTGCTCAGTTCCAGGCCGAAGCACGTTTAGTGCTGTGCTCGGTGTCCGAGAGGCAGTGGAGCAGAGTAGGGGCGGGTAACTGGAAGGGGTACATGCTGGCTTTAGATCAGGCAAAGGCTTTTGATCGGGTTAACCACGAGTACCTCTGGGCAGTCCTTCTGAAATATGGCCTGCCGGGAGGGTTTGTCGATTGTTAAAGATCTTGTATGCAGGGGCAGAGAGTTTCCCGCTGGTGAACGGTTGGTCTGGCAGCCCTTTTGAGGTCGGGTCTGGAGTCCGCCAGGGTTGTCCATTGAGCCCGCTCTTATACGTGTTTGCGATTGATCCTTTTATTAGGAGGATTGATCGGGGACCGTTAGCGGGAGTCAGGATGAGTCTGGAGGAGCCAGAAGCCACTCTGAGGGTGGGGGGCGTATGCCGATGACGTCACTGTTTTCGTGTCCTCGGGAGGGGAGGCGGAATACGTGATGTCGGAGGTAGAACGCTACTCGGAAGTCTCCGGGTCCATGATTAACCGGGATAAGTGTGAGAGTCTCTGGCTGGGAGGGGGTGATCCAACTTTCGGTCTCCCGGACACCCTCCCAGAGCCCCAGTCCGTCAGCCAAAGTCCTAGGCGTTCAATTCGGGCCATGGGGATTATCCCACCCAAAATTGGGACAGCAGGCTCACGATCGCCGCTCAGAAGGTTGACCAGTGGAAGGGTTGGTCTTTGACCCTCAGGAAAGGGTGAACCTGATCAAGACTTACCTTCTCCCTTTGCTTATCTATTTGGCCAGTGTATGTGTCTTGCCAGAACCTCTCTGGACTCGGGTTTACAGTCTGTTCTTTCAACTGTTATGGGGGAATAGGCTGAACCTAGTCAAGAGAGAGGTGACATACCGTACGAGGAGATTAGGGGGGTTGGGTATGGTCAACCCAGTGGTGTTCCTTGTGAACACCTTTGTTAAGATCAACCTGGCAAACCTCTGGAAAGAGAGGGCTCCTCCGTGGGTAGTCTCTTGCAGGGGTTGGTTTCGGCCTTTCTTCCAGGAGTGGGGAGACAGGAGGGCAAGTGAAGGATTTGCGTACACCTCACGGATATCTTCCGGCTTATGTCACCCCCCGATTCTGAAGGTGATCCGCCAGTGGGGTTTGGGAGTGAGGGAAATCAAGACCCAGTCAAGGAGATCCCTTGACGAGAGGGTCTTGTTGACCCACTTCTGGAAGCCCCTGGCCCTTAAGATTGCCCAAGCCGGGATCTAGACAAGGGGTTACAGTTGTTAAATTCGGCAAGGATCCCCTTGAAGTTTTGGGACTTGGCTTGGCGCTGCTTTCCACGGGAAGCTGTATGTAAGGGACAACTTGAAGTACAGGAACTCTGATGAAAGGGGTTGTCCCCGGGAGGAGTGTGGCGACATACTGGAAAGTATGGAGCACTTCCTGCTTCAGTGTCCCTTTAATACAGAGGTATACAAACGGGTGGGTGCATCCATTGGCTGGCCTAGGCTAGCCAACCTCTCCTATGCGGAATGGGCTTATGGAGCATTCAAAGGTTTGGGAAGAAGGGACCCATGCACAGCTTTTATAGTTAGCATAGTGATCAGGTACTTCACATGAACGCACGGTGTTTAGTTTTCAACCCAGCAGAAAGTCCTCCCTGTGGAAGAGGTGTGTAGGAACATTCTAGGTGACCTGGCGAAGGTTCGCTCTCTTGAGTGCGAGAAGGTGGGTACGGATGGGGTCTCTTACCTCTGGAGAGGCTTCACCTTTGATGTGCCTAGCCTTAGTAGCACTTTTCCTGGTGTTGGGCTGAGGCTTTCACATTAGGTTTTTTGTTTTGTATTTAAGATGAGTTTTTGAAGAAAGGTTTGCAAATGACTGAACTTGGGCCTTCGGGTGGATTTTAACATTGGTTTGTATATATTGATATGGTTGTTATAAGATGTATATATTGTATGATAGGGGAAATGGGGGTGTAGTTAGGTTGGGTGGGATGGGGTGGGGGGGGTTCATATTTTTGTGTGGGGAGACCTGCATCCAGCCCTGGACTATGCGGACATAGGAGGACATGAGGCGAGGGGCTGGGTGTGGGTGGTGGTGGAAGGGCTGGCCTCATGGAGGGACAAGAGGCGGAGGTTGGCCCTGGGTGAAGGTGATGGGATAGATAGATTGGTAGGGTTAGTATAGGTTTGTTTTCTCATATATGTGTATAAAAAAAAAAAAAAAAAAAAATAATTAATTAAAATTAAAAAAAAAAAAATAATAATAATAATAAAAAAAAAAAAAAAAAAAAAAAAATTATTAGAGTTATTTGAGATTTCTGTTATGATTATTTTATGTTTATTATTTTTTATTGTAAGAAGTTGTAATTTAGTTTCTGTTCTGATTAATTTGTATAAATTTGTATATAGTCGGGGCTCAGCCGGATCGGATGTTTACGTTAGGCTAGGTTTCATTTCTCCATTTTTTTAGTAGGTATGAATGAGATAGTATGCATGTAGCTGGGCCAGTAGGGTAAGTGTATATACTTTATACCTTGTTTTGAAATTTTATGGCAACGTTTTTTGTATTTTTGTATAAAATTAAAAAAGAGTTCCTCAGTATCTGCTCTTATTCTGTATATACACACTGCACAGTACCACTTCTCCTGTCCTGTATACTGGGTGTAATCCTCAGTATCTGCTCTTACTCTGTATATATATACACTGCACAGTACCACTTCTCCTGTCCTGTATACTGGGTGTAATCCTCAGTATCTGCTCTTATTCTGTATATATATATACACTGCACAGTACCACTTCTCCTGTCCTGTGTACTGGGTGTAATCCTCAGTATCTGCTCTTATTCTGTATATATATATACACTGCACAGTACCACTTCTCCTGTCCTGTATACTGGTGTAATCCTCAGTATCTGCTCTTATTCTGTATATATATACTGCACAGTACCACTTCTCCTGTCCTGTATACTGGGTGTATCCTCAGTATCTGCTCTTATTCTGTATATATATACACTGCACAGTACCACTTCTCCTGTCCTGTATACTGGGTGTAATCCTCAGTATCTGCTCTTATTCTGTATATATATATACACTGCACAGTACCACTTCTCCTGTATACTGGGTGTAATCCTCAGTATCTGCTCTTATTCTGTATATATATACACTGCACAGTACCACTTCTCCTGTCCTGTACACTGGGTGTAATCCTCAGTATCTGCTCTTATTCTGTATATATATATACACACTGCACAGTACCACTTTTCCTGTATACTGGGTGTAATCCTCAGTATCTGCTCTTATTCTGTATATATATACACTGCACAGTACCACTTCTCCTGTCCTGTATACTGGGTGTAATCCTCAGTATCTGCTCTTATTCTGTATATATACACTGCACAGTACCACTTCTCCTGTCCTGTATACTGGGTGTAATCCTCAGTATCTGCTCTTATTCTGTATATATATATACACACTGCACAGTACCACTTCTCCTGTCCTGTATACTGGGTGTAATCCTCAGTATCTGCTCTTATTCTGTATATATATACACTGCACAGTACCACTTCTCCTGTCCTGTATACTGGGTGTAATCCTCAGTATCTGCTCTTATTCTGTATATATATACACTGCACAGTACCACTTCTCCTGTATACTGGGTGTAATCCTCAGTATCTGCTCTTATTCTGTATATATATACACTGCACAGTACCACTTCTCCTGTCCTGTATACTGGGTGTAATCCTCAGTATCTGCATACAGAGAGTTATCACCGTGAAATCTGTGCAGTTACATAGGACTGCAGGAGACATCTACTGCATTATCTGTACTCAGAGAGTTATCACTGTGTTACCTGTGGTGTTACATAGGACTGCAGGAGACATCTACTGCATTATCTGTACTCAGAGAGTTATCACTGTGTTACCTGTGGTGTTACATAGGACTGCAGGTGACATCTACTGCATTATCTGTACTCAGAGAGATATCACTGTGTTATCAGTGGTGTTACATAGGACTGCAGGAGACATCTACTACATTATCTGTACTCAGAGAGATATCACTGTGTTATCAGTGGTGTTACATAGGACTGCAGGTGACATTTACTACATTATCTTTACTCAGAGAGTTATCACTGTGTTATCTGTGGTGTTACATAGGACTGCAGGAGACATCTACTACATTATCTGTACTCAGAGAGTTATCACTGTGTTATATGTGGTGTTACATAGGACTGCAGGTGACATCTACTACATTATCTGTACTCAGAGAGTTATCACTGTGTTATATGTGGTGTTAATTGGACTGCAGGTGACTTCTACTGCATTATCTGTACTCAGGAGAGTTATCACTGTGTTATATGTGATGTTTACATAGGACTGCAGGTGACATCTACTGCATTATCTGTATTCAGATAGTTATCACTGTGTTATCTGTGGTGTTACATAGGACTGCAGGTAACAGCTACTGCATTATCTGTACTCAGAGAGTTATCACTGTGTTATATGTGGTGTTACATAGGACTGCAGGTGACAGCTACTACATTATCTGTACTCAGAGAGTTATCACTGTGTTATCTGTGGTGTTACATAGGACTGCAGGTGACATCTACTGCATTATCTGTATTCAGATAGTTATCACTGTGTTATCTGTGGTGTTACATAGGACTGCAGGTAACAGCCACTGCATTATCTGTACTCAGAGAGTTATCACTGTGTTATATGTGGTGTTACATAGGACTGCAGGTGACAGCTACTACATTATCTGTACTCAGAGAAATATCACTGTGTTATCTGTGTGTTACATAGGACTGCAGGTGACATCTACTGCATTATCTGTACTCAGAGAGATATCACTGTGTTATCAGTGGTGTTACATAGGACTGCAGGTGACATCTACTACATTATCTGTACTCAGAGAGATATCGCTGTGTTTATCAGTGGTGTTACATAGGACTGCAGGTGACATCTACTACATTATCTGTACTCAGAGAGTTATCACTGTGTTATCTGTGGTGTTTACATAGGACTGCAGGAGACATCTACTACATTATCTGTACTGAGAGTTATCACTGTGTTATATGTGGTGTTACATAGGACTGCAGGTGACATCTACTGCATTATCTGTATTCAGATAGTTATCACTGTGTTATCTGTGGTGTTACATAGGACTGCAGGTACAGCTACTGCATTATCTGTACTCAGAGAGTTATCACTGTGTTATATGTGGTGTTACATAGGACTGCAGGTGACAGCTACTACATTATCTGTACTCAGAGAGTTATCACTGTGTTATCTGTGGTGTTACATAGGACTGCAGGTGACATCTACTGCATTATCTGTATTCAGATAGTTATCACTGTGTTATCTGTGGTGTTACATAGGACTGCAGGTAACAGCCACTGCATTATCTGTACTCAGAGAGTTATCACTGTGTTATATGTGGTGTTACATAGGACTGCAGGTGACAGCTACTACATTATCTGTACTCAGAGAAATATCACTGTGTTATCTGTGGTGTTACATAGGACTGCAGGTGACATCTACTGCATTATCTGTACTCAGAGAGATATCACTGTGTTATCAGTGGTGTTACATAGGACTGCAGGTGACATCTACTACATTATCTGTACTCAGAGAGATATCGCTGTGTTATCAGTGGTGTTACATAGGACTGCAGGTGACATCTACTACATTATCTGTACTCAGAGAGTTATCACTGTGTTATCTGTGGTGTTACATAGGACTGCAGGAGACATCTACTACATTATCTGTACTGAGAGTTATCACTGTGTTATATGTGGTGTTACATAGGACTGCAGGTGACATCTACTGCATTATCTGTATTCAGATAGTTATCACTGTGTTATCTGTGGTGTTACATAGGACTGCAGGTAACAGCTACTGCATTATCTGTACTCAGAGAGTTATCACTGTGTTATATGTGGTGTTACATAGGACTGCAGGTGACAGCTACTACATTATCTGTACTCAGAGAGTTATCACTGTGTTATCTGTGGTGTTACATAGGACTGCAGGTGACATCTACTGCATTATCTGTACTCAGAGAGTTATCACTGTGTTATATGTGGTGTTACATAGGACTGCATGTGACATCTACTGCATTATCTGTACTCAGAGAGTTATCACTGTGTTATATGTGGTGTTACATAGGACTGCAGGAGACATCTACTACACTATCTGTACTCAGAGAGTTATCACTGTGTTACCTGTGGTGTTACATAGGACTGCAGGTGATATCTACTACATTATCTGTACTCAGAGAGTTATCACTGTGTTATCTGTGGTGTTACATAGGACTGCAGGTGACATCTACTACATTATCTGTACTTAGATAGTTATCACTGTGTTATCTGTGGTGTTACATAGGACTGCAGGAGACATCTACTACATTATCTGTACTCAGAGAGTTATCACTGTGTTATCTGTGGTGTTACATAGGACTGCAGGTGACATCTACTACATTATCTGTACTCAGAGAGGTATCACTGTGTTATCTGTGGTGTTACATAGGACTGCAGGTGACATCTACTACATTATCTGTACTCAGAGAGGTATCACTGTGTTATCTGTGGTGTTACATAGGACTGCAGGTGACATCTACTACATTATCTGTACTCAGAGAGTTATCACTGTGTTATCTGTGGTGTTACATAGGACTGCAGGAGACATCTACTACATTATCTGTACTCAGAGAGTTATCACTGTGTTATCTGTGGTGTTACATAGGACTGCAGGTGACATCTACTACATTATCTGTACTCAGAGAGGTATCACTGTGTTATCTGTGGTGTTACATAGGACTGCAGGTGACATCTACTACATTATCTGTACTCAGAGAGGTATCACTGTGTTATCTGTGGTGTTACATAGGACTGCAGGTGACATCTACTACATTATCTGTACTCAGAGAGGTATCACTGTGTTATCTGTGGTGTTACATAGGACTGCAGGTGACATCTACTGCATTATCTGCTGTATGTAGAATATAAGCAGGTAAATCACAGCCTTGGCTCTGCTACATCGGTGTAGTACATGACATAGGGACGCTGTGCTTTACACTGCTGTATATTCTGACGGCTCCTTACATCTCTCTTTGTACACGGTCAGAATGGCGCCAGGTCGATAGTTGTAACTTTGCCGCTAACCGCCATATCTCGCCGCCCGATACACTACAGGAATTTTACGTTCACAACGAATTCCTGATTTTCTTAGCGGTTACGATAAACCCCCCGCGCTGCGGTGACATGAAGCGTTACGTTTCTGTCCGCCATCAACGTGTTCTGTACCACCCGCCGTGTCGTCCGGGGTTGCAGTTTGTAAAACTTCCAAACCTCCGCCATAGTCAGAAAAGCCTCCCGGAGGTCCCGTCCTCGTCGCCTCGCTCCCGCCATTCTCCGCTGAATTCCCATAGTCAGTCATTTAACCCCTTCGGAAAACGCTGCATTGAAGTGTGTTTGGAATGTGAAAGGAAAGTGTGAAGCGAGGAGGGGGAGGGTATCCCGCGGTGTGGTACTCACCTCGCTCATGGTGATGCTCTGCTCCGCGCTGCAGCCTCTCGTCTGGCAGGGTCTGGGATACGCTCCGTCTCACGCTCGCACATATACAGACACTGTATATATATATATATCCCTCTGGTGCCTGACGCCGGCCGGTGAGTGACAGCTGTTGGCAGCCAATGGGAAACTCCTCAGTCATTTGCTGCATTTCCAAAAAAGGGCGCTGAGTGGCTGCGCGGTGAATGAATGGTGCCCGGCGGAGGCAGCATTAACCCCCTCCCAGCCGGAGCAGCGCTCCCAGGAGCTGCATCTTCCCTGTGGAGAGGGGGTCACAGGTCGGGGTGAAAGCTGCTGTGTCGTCAGTTTGTATTTCTGTAGCGGTTACGCTGCTAGAAGCCCCAAGAGCTGACAATCGACAACGTGTGAAGAATGGAGAGGCAGCGGAGGGAAAGAGTTAATCTGGGGCTCCAGAGAGGATGAGGATGAAGAAGAGGATTGTAACAGCTGGAGGGGCAGATTGCTGAGGCTGGCAGGACGCCATGCTTGGCCCTCTCCGGGGAAGGGGGTGGGGGGCGCTGCCAGGATGAGGAGCTGACAATGATTAACGGGCTGTCCGTCTCCCGTCAGGTGTGGAGGGGGTTAAATCGTCATAACATCACTGCACCCCATATTATATCACCTCACATTATACAATCACTGCACCCCCATATTATATCCCCTCACATTACACATCACTGCACCCCCCCATATTATATCCCCTCACATTATACATCACTGCACCCCCATATTATATCCCCTCACATTATACATCTCTGCACCCCCATATTATATCCCCTCACATTATACACTCCCTGCACCCCATATTATATCCCCTCACATTATACATCACTGCACCCCCATATTATATCCCCTCACATTATACATCACTGCACCCCCCATATTATATCACCTCACATTATACATCACTGCACCCCCCATATTATATCCCCTCACATTATACATCACTGCACCCCCATATTATATCCCCTCACATTATACATCACTGCACCCCCATATTATATCCCCTCACATTATACATCATTGCACCCCCATATTATATCCCCTCACATTATACATCACTGCACCCCATATTATATCCCCTCACATTATACATCACTGCACCCCCATATTATATCCCCTCACATTATACATCACTGCACCCCATATTATATCCCCTCACATTATACATCACTGCACCCCCCATATTATATCCTCTCACATTATACATCACTGCACCCCCATATTATATCTCCTCACATTATACATCACTGCACCCCCATATTATATCTCCTCACATTATACATCACTGCACCCCCATATTATATCACCTCACATTATACATCACTGCGCCCCCATATTATATCCTCTCACATTATACATCACTGCGCCCCCATATTATATCCTCTCACATTATACATCACTGCACCCCCATATTATATCCTCTCACATTATACATCACTGCGCCCCCATATTATATCCCCTCACATTATACATCACTGCACCCCCATATTATATCCCCTCACATTATACATCACTGCACCCCCATATTATATCACCTCACATTATACATCACTGCACCCCCATATTATATCTCCTCACATTATACATCACTGCACCCCCATATTATATCACCTCACATTATACATCACTGCACCCCCATATTATATCCCCTCACATTATACATCACTGCGCCCCCATATTATATCACTGCACCCCCATATTATATCACCTCACATTATACATCACTGCGCCCCCATGTTATATCCCCTCACATTATACATCACTGCACCCCCCCATATTATATCCCCTCACATTATACATCACTGCGCCCCCATATTATATCTCCTCACATTATACATCACTGCACCCCCATATTATATCACCTCACATTATACATCACTGCACCCCCATATTATATCCCCTCACATTATACATCACTGCGCCCCCATATTATATCCCCTCACATTATACATCACTGCACCCCCATATTATATCCCCTCACATTATACATCACTGCACCCCCATATTATCCCCTCACATTATACATCACTGCACCCCCATATTATATCCCCTCACATTATACATCACTGCACCCCCATATTATATCCCCTCACATTATACATCACTGCACCCCCAATATTATATCACCTCACAGTATACATCACTGCAACCCCCATATTATATCCCCTCACATTATACATCACTGCACCCCCACCCCTCACAT